>NC_079434.1:9819288-9869288 GCF_026213295.1 Gadus chalcogrammus
ATCTGCATACCAGCCTACGCAGTGGACTGTACCAACTGGTGGTTGATCTATTCATTATACATCTTGGCTATGGTTTTTTAACAGAATGTTGCAAATAAAGACAGTTGGAGTAATACTGAAATAATTTATGGTTTAGTTTAATATATATTTAGATATTATGTACATTGTTAATCGATCTTCACAATTGATATTCAACACGCTCAACATGCCAAAATGCTGTCTAATATATATTTATAACAATAGATAGTATTCCAGTATGAAAGCTAGATGTGCTCTAATGTGTTCCAGTATGCTAGCTAGTTAAGCTCTGATGTATTCCTGTATGCTAGCTAGATGTCACCTAATGTGTTCCAGAATGCAAGCTAAGTCCAAATGTATTCCAGCATGCTCGCTAGATATGCTCAGATATATTCCATTATGCTAGCTAGTCGGCCTAATATATTCCAGTATGCTAGCATGATGTCTTCTAATGTATTCCATTATGCTAGCTAGTTAAGCCTGAATGTGTTCAGCATGCTAGCTAGTTGCGTCTAATTTATTCCAGTATGCTAGCTTGATGTCGCCTAATGTATTCCATTATTGCTAGCTAGATGTCGTCTAATGCATTCCAACACACTAACTGCTGACAATAGCGGGATTAGCGGCATGCTATCTCTCTTCCAGCCCTGGCTCAGAGAACCTCGGCCATCTCTCCCCTGGGTTGTTCCTGCTGACTAAATCTCATCTTGTGCTTCTGGTGTGGGAGTCGCTGTTTTAAATAGTGACATAGATTCCCTCCCACACTCCTGCTCATCTCGCTCTTTTCTTTTTCCTCCTCTCCTTCTCTCTTCCTTTCTCTTATTCAGCTCCACACTTGGCTTTCCTTGGCTCTCACTCGCACTACGCCACTCTGGCTGGCTCTCGACCGTACATCAGTGAATATCCTGCTTTTACTTTCTGCCCTCCTCCCCTCCTCTTCTTAAAGCCTCATAGCGGTTACATTCCTCCTCTGGTTTCTTTCTCTGCTGCTCAGAGAGGGGATCGATGTTTCTCCTCTTAAACAAGTTAAACGTTTGGCAAAGACTCCCGCTCGTGTCAGCGGAGATGGAACTTCCAGGTTCAGAAAGTACAAATCCAGCCCTGGATTTTAAATCAACCATATGAGCCTCAGCCTGGGGATTGAGACAGAACACATTAATGAGTTTAACTGTGCTCAGTGCTTAAGGGTTAGAACAAATATATGGCAGGGATTAACTTCCTAAACCTGGAACTCTGGCCGCGGCTGATTGGTCTCTTCTTGTAAAACATGAGTCGTGCCCACGATCTCTGAGCAGTACAGTTCCATCATGGCTGAGTTCTCTATAAGCTTCTCTTACTATACTTCACTGTAGACCAGAACTAACACCCTTCAGGATAAAACCCAGGCTAAACCAGGCCCATCCCCACCTGCCAAAAACACGCAGTAGCCCACACTCCTTCTCCAGGGTTGTGTGTGTTTCTGTCACACACACACACACACATTCCTGGCTGGTGTGGATGGCCTGGGGAGTGTTGTTTCTACTCCTGTCTCTGTTGTCCAAACACGGCGTCCATGGTCTCCCGCCCCCGTCTGTTGTTCCTGCTCCTCAGAGGGCCACTACTGTCACTACCACTCATCACATCACCCTGGATCACAGTCACTATCACCATCAGATCACTATCACCGTCACTATCACTGACACTATGACTATCACTAACGTAAACTACCACTATCACATCACTATCACTGACACTATGACTATCACTATACACTACCACTATCACATCACTATCACTGACACTATGACTATCACTATACACTACCACTATCACATCACTATCACTGACACTATGACTATCACTATACACTACCACTATTACATCACTATCACTGACACTATGACTATCACTAACGTACACTACCACTATCACATCACTATCACTGACACTATGACTATCACTATACACTACCACTATCACATCACTATCACTGACACTATGACTATCACTATACACTACCACTATCACTGACACTATGACTATCACTATACACTACCACTATCACATCACTATCATTGACACTATGACTATCACTAACGTACACTACCACTATCTCATCACTATCACTGACACTATGACTATCACTATACACTACCACTATCACCGTCACTATCACTGACACTATGACTATCACTATACACTACCACTATCACATCACTATCACTGACACTATGACTATCACTAACGTACACTACCACTATCACATCACTATCACTGACACTATGACTATCACTAACACTATACACTACCACTCATCACATCACCCTGGATCACAGTCTCTATCACCATCAGATCACTATCACATCACTATCACTGACACTATGACTATCACTAGCACTAGTATACACTATACACTACCACTATCACCGTCACTATCACTGACACTATGACTGTCACCAACACTACACACTATACACTATCACTCACGAGCAATATCTCTATCACCAACACTAACACTTACTCTATCACTCACTAACAATATCTCTATCACCAACACTAACACTTACTCTATCACTCACTAACAATATCTCTATCACCAACACTAACACTTACTCTATCACTCACTAACAATATCTCTATCCCTAACACTTTCACTGCAGTAACACTATCACTATCCATTATCCGCCTCCAAGATCTACGTCTCCATTCAATCGTTGTTCGGTAACCATGGTAACGGCGAAGACTGACAGCTGTCAATCTGCCCCCCTATCATCAACATTGTCATCATCTTGTTTGCTTTTGTGTGTGTGTGTGCGTGCGTGTGTGTGTGCGCGCGTGTGTGTGTCTGTGTGTGTGTGTCTGTTTGTGTGTATCTGTGTGTCCATGCCTGTGTCTGTCTTCAACTGTGTGTATGTCTATGTGTGAATCTGTATCTTGTGTGTGTGTTTGTGTGTATATGTGTGTGTGTGTGTTTGTGTGTGTGTCTGTATTTGTGTATTTGTGTGAGTATGTATGTATGTGGGTTTGCGTGTGTGTGTGCGTGTGTATGTATGTGTGTGTTTGCATGTGTGTGTGCATGTGTATGTGTATGTGTGTGTGTGTGTGTGTGTGGTGCGTGCGTGTTGCTCCTGCAGCTCTCACCTCATCCGGCCCCCCCTCCACCACCCCCTTCACCCCCGGGGCCAGCGCCACCCTGTCTAAGAAGAGGCCTCCGCCCCCTCCCCCTGGACACAAGCGCACCCTGTCCGACCCCCCCAGCTCCCTGTCCCACGGCTCCCTCAGCAGGGGGGCCCTCTCCGGGGGTGAGGCGTCCACACACCCCCTTTCACACCGCCTTCCCGTGGGGAAGAAACAACAACAGCAGCAACCTGTGGTCTAAATCAAAACAGAAAAGCATATTTTAGAAAACTCAGCCAGAGTGTGTAAAGGATTTCCTAGGAGGCCATATATTTTTAATTTTATTCATGCATTCATATCAAATAAGCATTTGTTTTTTGAGGTGTTCTGTTGTATCATGGCAACAGATAACTAATTAGTAATTTGTTGCCCACGTCAAAATCACAGGAAGTGACTCTACCCCTCCACCGATGAACAAGATGTCGCCCATCTCTAACAAGTTTGAAGGAATTCCACAGCCGCAAAGGTAGCGGCAATAAACGTGATATTTCGAAATCGGCGTGTTTGCATAGTCTGTCGAACTGCTGTCGAACTCATCAAACATGGCAATTTCGAAAGGGTCCAATAAAGTTACTTTGATTTCTGGGCTTCTTGTTTGTTGACCTCAAAGGTTTCCTACCTTATCCTAATCACTGCTTGAGCGATCATATAAATGTGCATAACCCCTCACATTCTCAGCAAGTCTTGCTTCCAACTGGTTCATTGATATATTTCGGCCTTATCAACCATCTATAGGAGACCCAAAAACTTCAAACCAAAGGTCACTACAATGACCTTCAATCCAAATAAATGCCAATCAATTTAACTTGCTATGGTGGTATTGTAACATAGATTATCTGAAATGCCATTGCAGTAGCATGTTTGTGACCAGAGATGGTGCTGTTCCTTAAGTTTATTTTCATAGCTCAGGTTTCTCTGTGCAGCAGAACAGTCTTAACTCCCAGCTTAATGCATTAATGATTTTCACTTAATGTGGTCTTGATGATCCTCCAACTGAAGACAAAGCAGTTGCTTCTTCCTCCCATTGGTTACCAGTTCATGCATTGATAATTATGTTGATGTTCCTCCAGCTCGAATGCAGCTAACACCAAGTCTACTCTTGGACCAAGAGTTCTCCCTAAACTACCTCAGAAAGGTAACCAGATCCTTGTCTCACTCTCCAGCACTGTGGTCAAGTAGCTCACACTGACATGTTTAGTTTAAGCTGTCAACAAAGCACACGTTGACAATGAAGCAGCAATGATATGTTGCAGGACATGTTTCCAGATGAAGCCGCTCAAAGTAAGGCCCCCTTTGTGTTTGTCTTTCCGCCAGTGGCACTGAGGAAGATAGACACCATCCATCCATCGATGGACAAGCCCAGCCTGCCCCCAGAGGTCTTCTGCCACCTGAAGTCCCCGTCAGGAGCTGACACCCCCCAGAGGACCGTTCCCCTAGAGCGGCCTCATCCCGGGGACCTGCCCCCCAAGCCCCAGCCCTCTGACCTTCCCCCCAAACCTGGTGAACTGCCCCCCAAGCCGCAGCTGTCTGACCTGCCTCCCAAGCCACAGCTCTCTGACCTCCCCCGGAAGCCCCAGCTGAAGGATCTGCCCCCCAAACCTGTAACAGCTGAGCCTTCGACACGAGCCCCACCCGGGGATCCCTCTCCAAAGCCCCAACCTTCATCTCAGCCTCACTTCCAACCTCCGTCTCAGTCTCCATCTCAGCCTCCTCCTCAGCCTCCATCTCAACCTCCGTCTCAGTCTCGATCTCAGCCTCCTCCTCAGCCTCCATCTCAACCTCAACCTCCGTCTCAGCCTCAGTCTCAACCTTCATCTCAGCCTCTATCTCAGCCTCCAGCTCAACCTCCGTCTCAGCCTCATACTCCGTCTCAACCTCCATTCCAACCCCAACATCAACCGCCCTCTCAGCCTCAAATCCAACCCCAGATTCAGCCTCCATCTCAACCACAGCCTTCCCCACAACCTTCCCCCCAACCCTCCCCACAACCCTCTCCACAATCCCAACTCCAACCCCTTGACCCTCCGTCACCCAATCAGCATGCCGATGGGGTCAGCCTGTCTTCCCAGCAGTCCAGTGAGGAGACCAATGGGAGCCCAGCGGGAGGCGCCGAGACGCCCGTGCCTCTGCCTAGAAAGATCAACACGGTAGGCTCACACGCCTTCCTCTGTCAATCATCCTCACATAAAGTAGGATTGAAAACGGACAAATGTGGGTTGTGTTGCTTTGGCAATCAGACCATTTACTCGTTCTATCGCTTTAGTTTTATTTTTATTAACATTTTTACATCCCCTCATCACACAATCAACGTGTTTTGTCTTCATGGAGCCAAAGGTTAAGCCCAGTCACATAAGCCCCTTCCTTTGACCAGGGCCTGAGGCAGAAGAACTGGAGTCTCCGGGCACTGCACTAGGCTAGTGATGGGTCGAATGCTCAAAGAGTTGCTAAATGTAAAATTTCAACTAGTGCTGTTAGTGATGGGTCAAAGACTCCCAGTAAGGCGAGTGAGAGTCAAATACTCCTAGTGCTGCTAGATATAGTCAAATGTTCCTTGGGCTGCTAGTGATGGCTTTATTTGTGTAGTACGTGTACCTTTGCAATACAGATGAAGAAGGTGCTCTTTCTAAAGTGTCTGCCGATGTGTTTCCAGGGGAAGAGTAAAGGGCGCAGGGTGAAGACCATCTACGACTGCCAGGCGGATAACGACGACGAGTTGACCTTTGTGGAGGGAGAGGTCATCATCGTCACTGGAGAGGAGGACCAGGAGTGGTGGGTGAGTACATGCCTGTAACCATGACGGCAGCCGGTAGAGTCTCCGAGGAACCCCATCCTGAAAGGCCCTAGGTTAAGTCACAGTTCGGAAAAAGGTGTCCTTAAATGTGCTGATGTCTTATCTCTAGTCTGATGAGTCTGGTGAAATGGCTGTTGCCGTCTACTTTCTATAGTTTACCTTAGTATACCTTATGGCATAACCTAGTCTGCAGTGTTTATACCACAGGATCACAGATAGACATATTACTATGCAGACAGGTCAAGTAGAACAGCAACAATACGGTTCTAAGTAGCTGCACGTCCAACACGTATGTTCTGGCTTCACCAGAACACCTGCATGTATGAAGCACAGAGTGGCGTGTACTTACTCTTCCCCTTCTCCTGCAGATCGGGCACATCGAGGGTTTCCCGGACAGGAAGGGCGTGTTCCCGATGTCCTTCGTCCACATCCTGAGTGACTGACCGCCATCCCCCCTCTCTGTGAGCCCCGAGCGAGGGGCACAGAGAGGGGCCCCCTGGGGTGCGGTGACTAGCTAGCACCCCTCCCTCCCCAGCGGTGACGGGGGCTGTATAAAGAATGCATGTGTTTTCTTTTTCTCTACCAGTATTATATCTCTATAGCATGGCCCCCACCAGGCCACTCTCAAACCCTTAGCACTTACCTGAAGTCTACGTTTATGCTGTTACCGTGTATATATGTATGTAAATATATATATATTTGTGTGTGTGAGTGTACATACATGTTTTAATGTACAAAACGTGTACACGTTAACATGGCCCTCGGCCTGTACGGGCAGAGGAGCACTAGTTTTATTCATATTAAGTTCTACCGACCTATTGAGTCAACCACTCTCCCTGAACGGGAACGGAGCAGGGACTGGGCCTTGAGGTAGGTCACGTGACCCCGCGCGTCTCTCCCGCGTTCAGATTAAATGTACTCCCTTGTCCAGCTTGCTTTGTGTGTACATGTTTTACAGTGAGTGAAGGTACCTGCTGCTACTGTCTATACACCAAGGCTTGTGGTACCAGTGATTTCAACCCATATGAAGTTAACTCGGCTCACGTCCACAGGTGCTCCTTCTCTAACCACTAGTGCAAGGAGGAGTCCTGCAGTGATCATGTGGGACACCTCAGCAATATCCAGTTAGCAGCCTTCAAACAGCTCGTGTAGTTCTAGTCTTCACAATGGGTGACTATGAGCACCAGCGCGATCTCATGAGTTTGTATCGTGTCCTACCATCCCCCCAGTATTGATAGCTGGTCCTACACCACCACTAGATGTTTAGTAGACCTGGTATGACATGGCCCCATGCAGTTCTAATGTACACAACCATTTCAAATCATTAAAGTGCTGTACCCAAGTGCATCTGGTCCATTCTTTCAAAACAGTCCAGCTGGTTTACGTCAAGTGAATCTAGCACAAAATCTGTGGTTTTAGCGAGTGGAGGTTGACAATGGACATTGGAAACTCCAAACAGGTTTAAACAAGGTATTGCAAATCAATATTTACAAGCAGATCCTTATACCCAAAGTGACTTGTCATTTTTCAGAAGGTGGAAGACATTAAGGATGTTCATTGAACCAACTGAAAGATCGCTTGGTCAATCAATTCCATATACAAAGATACACCATGTACTATAGTACGAGTTCAAGTACCAGAACGCCTAGGTACAAGCCATATCATACAACTAGCAAAAATATATGGGTTTAGGTCTCGTTTAACTCCAATTGTAAGGACATTGAATATTTACAAGGTCAATCAGCATTTTTTTTTTATTCAACTTTCAGTTTTCCCATCACAAATTAAATGCCATCAAGTGCCTAGTCTTGGGAACAAAAACATTAAAACCAATGTTTTAAGAGAACATAAATTAACATTTGTGTTGCAACACAAAACTTGCTTATAATAAAAATTATATATACATCAACTGAAGCCATCATACCAGAGTACTGGTAAAAAAAAAAAACTTATTTAGACAATTGGCTCTTCTGGGTCGATTTCAATGAGCTGGCTTTTTCAATGGACTTGATGACTCCGACGGCAACAGTTTGCTTCAGGTCTCTGGCGGCAAAGCGTCCTGTTGGGTGAAAAAATATAAAGAGTTAAAATATAAATAGCTGAAATGGCTCAAAACAAATGAAAAGATGTTGCATAGTAAATCTATTCCTACGAAAACAATTTATTCTTAAGGGGGAACATGGAAAAAGGATAACAGATGCCCTTGAAAGCTAGATTGTCCTTTTCCCCCCCAAGTCACCAACTAGTAGGCTTCCTTAGCAAACATTGCCAAAAGACCCGATTGATTTAACGAGGCGAGCTCAACTAATAGGAGCCCGCTAGTTGAGGACTCACCCAGAGAGGGGTAGCTGAAGAAGCTCTCCACGCTGAGGGGCTTCTTGGGGACCAGTTTGATGGTGGCCGCGTCCCCGGACACCAGGATCTGGGGCAGGTCCTGCGTCTTCTGCCCACTGCGGCGGTCCAGCTTCTCCTTCAGCTCCTGGAAGCGGCAGGTGACGTGTGCGGTGTGGCAGTCGAGCACCGGGGAGTAGCCTGCCTTTATCTTGCCCGGGTGGTTCAGCACGATCACCTGGAGAAGGAGGACAGCAGGTTACAACCCCTTGTCAAGACAACAGTAGTGGCAGGGTAATGTCATCTAAAGCGTGATGCGTTGGTCTAACATACAAGTTTATTACTCCCAATGTAGCTAGCCCCAAATTACCACATAAAGCTGATCCCTAGTGTTGAGAGACCTCCCTCTATAAGACCGTGAACGTCTCATATGGCTCGCTCATCTCTACCCTGCAAACGATGGAATTACGTCTCCCCGTCAAACGAACTACCCGCCCTGTGTGAGACGGACCTGGGCGATGAAGCTGTCCACCTCGGTGGGGGGGTCCTGCTGGGCGTTGCCCGCCACGTCTCCTCGTCGCAGGTTCTTCACGGCGACGTTCTTGATGTTGAAGCCCACGTTGTGTCCGGGCAGCGCCGTCTGGAGGCCCTCGTGGTGCATCTCGATGGACTTCACCTCCGCCGTCAGCTTGGCCGGGGAGAACAGCAACGTCATCCCGGGCTTCAGGATCCCCGTCTCCACCTTGCCCACAGGGACGGTGCCGACGCCTGTGAGGGGAAAACAAGTTGGATGACCAGTGCTAGAGTCACCAAGGAAACTGCCACTTTATTTTTAGCAATTAATTGAAAGATTTGAGTCCCAGCATCATTTGAAAATATATTTAAACAAAACCAAATTAAGCTGACCAAACATGCCTGTAGCCATCAGAAACCTCTGCTGGAATTCAGTTGCTCTAGCAAGAAAAGGTTAAATATAATTGATGGGGATGTCGTGGGATCAAGTATACCGACCTCCGATTTTGTAGACATCCTGCAGGGGGAGACGGAGCGGCTTGTTGATGGTGCGGATGGGAGGCTGGATGGAGTCCAGCACTTCCAGGAGGGTTCTGCCACTGGAATGACCTTCCCTACGCTTCACCTTCCAGCCCTGGAACCATGACATCTGGGCCCACAACATTAACACAGTCAGACACAAAAACCTCATTGATCTGTTACAGTAGAAAGTCACATTACGACCGTACCTTCTGCGTGGGTGTGATCATGTTCTCGCCCGTCCAGCCGGAGATGGGCACGAAGGGCACAGTGGAGGCCTCATAACCAATCTTCTTCAGGAAGGTGGTGACCCCGCGAACCACCTCATCGTACCGCTTCTGGCAGTATGGCGGCTCAGTCAGATCCATCTTGTTCACGCACACGATCATCTGCTTCACACCGAGGGTGTAGGCCAACAGAGCATGCTCACGGGTCTGGCCGCTGCGAGAGACGCCAGCCTCAAACTCTCCTCTGGCTGCAGAGACCATGAGGATCGCCACATCAGCCTGGGGAAGACAAGGTGAACAAAGAAGCACATGTTGAATGAAACATTTAAACCAGCACTATGCAAGTTAGCCATTAGCAGCCTCTAGTGACTTGAGTTGTAGCTAGTCCTAGGTATAATATTTTCAAATGTTGGGGCCAGGGCAAAAGTGGATCAGAATGTAACATTTACACAGAATACTCTAGAATGGTTGACTCTAGAAAATGTCAAAGTAAAGACACTTTTAAAGAAGTGAACATCTGCAGTTGAAAGGTTAATGGTTCTGGTCTAAACAAACTATACGATTTCAATCGAGATCGGAGACCACCCTCCTCCAACCCACCTGCGATGTGCCGGTGATCATGTTCTTGATGAAGTCCCGGTGGCCCGGGGCGTCGATGATGGTGATGCTGTACTTCTTGGTGTTGAACTTAAGCAGAGAGATGTCGATGGTGATACCACGTTCACGCTCGGCCTTCAGCTTGTCCAGCACCCAGGCGTACTTGAAGGAGCTCTTGCCCATCTGGTTGCAACGTGGTAATGGTTTTATAAGACAGTTTAAAGAAAATAATAAAATTGCACGATAGTCCAGTAGGAGACTCACCTGAGCAGCTGTTTTCTCGAACTTCTCGATCTTCCTCGGGTCGATGCCCCCGCATTTGTAGACCAGGTGGCCGGTCGTGGTGGACTTGCCGCTGTCCACATGGCCGATAATGACGACGTTAATGTGGGTCTTCTCCTTAGCCATGTTGAAGGGTTTCTTCGTAGAGTTGCAGTAGACTTCTATTTGGATTCGAGAACCAATTTTTGTGCTTGGACTACCTTGCTGGTGATCTTCCGTCTACGGTTTTTATACGAGAAAGTAGGCCTACCTCACAATTAACGCCAATCAGAATCAGGTGCAGTACCGGTACCTCTCTTTTTTTTTTTTTTTTTTTTTTTTTTCATAAACGCTTAGGTAGCCTACTATTGAAACTGAATCTAATCGATCATTACTTAAGACTATATAGCAACAATTTGTACCATGGAACTATTTAAAATGTAAAGCATATACAAGTAGGCCTACTGCTAATCCGTTTTTTGTAGTTACTGTTTATTTATTATAGATATTTTCTGTTCATGTGAACTGTTTCTGGGGTAATAATAAAATAGGTTTATTTATAGGCCTAATTGAAGCCGATGCTTTTCGAAATACAAGGTTCCTTTTAATGAAATATATCAGTCGATATCTTCCAAGATGTGTTGTGGTAGGCCAACAACAGTCAGGTGAATATAGCGAAACCATTTACCGGTTATAAAGGAAAGGGAGTTGTGTTTTTAAAACATTTTAAATTAAGTATCCGAACACAACAAAGTGGGAGGAGTCGGGGTCCCCGGTGTGGAGCGGACCGGTGACGCCGACCATCTAACCCGGAAATATTCCATCCCACGATCCGAAAGTACGGTAGGCGGGACTTCGCTCCTTCACTAACCAATCAAGTTTCGAATGCACAGTGGGCGCTGGCTCCCTCCGCGAACAACCAATCAGCGGCTCGGTTGACAGCGGCGATTGGTACGTTCGGAACTTGGGATCGAGCGAACTACACCAAAGAAGCAAATCGCTTTTTCTTGAGCCATCGAGTCTAGTGCTCTCCTTGTCTGCGAGCATCAAGGTAAGAAAAACACATCATTTTGATATTCTCGATGAGATAAAAACCGCCACAACTAAACTTTAAATCAGTTGTCATTCATCCGCGTTCATTGTAGAAGAGTGTGTGTATGTGTGTGTTTTTTCTAGAGTCTCAATGCGCTACCACAAAACGTGTCCGTCGAAATCAAAGCGTGTGACTACAAGTTTGATCGTTGCTATTGTAGATTTAAGGACCATTATGTCTCACTAGTCGATCAGTGTGAAGAGTAATATCTACCTTTCATCGCTGATATTGATATATTAGAAATGACTCAAAGCGGGGGTCTCCTATATCTCTGAAAAGACGCATCTTTCTGCGCCTGTGACCCATTTGCCTTGAACGAGTGATTCTGGATCGAAGCTCTACCGAATAACGTCCATCCAGCTGAACAAAGTTATTTTTTACTGTGCCATGTGCCGACTGACACTATGACCACTCGCTCGCCGGAAGCCATCGTGTAGGACAGGATTATATTACTAAGTGGACCATTACGGTTCAGAACAGCTCATCCCAGCGTCCCTGTCTGGGGTAGGAGAGGAGCTAGGTTAGTCCTGTGCTGGTCCCGTGTGACCTGACCGCCTCTGGAGGAGAGCCTCGAGGCATTTGAGGTCGGTGTCCTGGTTAATGTTGAATAATTCATGTTTCTAATTTATTTACTACTGATGATTATGATTATTTAATATTTGAACTGCTATCTATAAACATAATCTTCCTGCTAGTCCCCTCTTATGTGTTCCTTCTCAAGGTTTCTGCCCTCTGGGTTCCTTTTAAGACCTTTAGACCGCTCAGGGTGTTGTTCTGTCAAGTGGTGGCATTCTGAGACTGACTGTGATGAAGGGCTAATACAACTGACGCGTCCTAATCTACATAAGCCTCTATTCCTTACGGAACTCAATTGTATTGGAACAAACCCCTTCTGAACAGCTTATCTTTTCTCCAAAAAGAGGAAGGCGAGAGTTGCTCAAAGTGTTACTGGCCTGGTGCACTCTTTGCTACATATGGTTGACAAGGAAATCCATCCGCTCAGACTCAGTTTATGTTAAACCCAGATAACCCAGATTGTTATTTTTTGGTTACCATCAGCCGTACCCCTGCTATGCTTGTATTAAAAATGGGGAAGTTATAACTTCTCTGTAGCTTGTAATGCGCAATGTTATTGCAACCCGCGATATGGTGAAATCGGATTGCATGACGTTATGGAAATGAACCATTGGGTCTCTTGCTGTAGCAGTATTACAACTGGGCCTGGCTGTTATCTGACCCGGTATGGCTTTTAAAGAGGGATGTGTTACGGCACTCTGCAGATGAAATGGCATTCACCTCTGCAGTGTCACACAAATGGCTGGCACAGCACTAATAACTGGCTGTCGGCCATGTTGTCTCTGAGGAACAAATGGTGGAAATTAAAGAATAGTGAACTTTGACCCCTCCGTCGGCCTTGGCATGCAGATGCGGGCCAAGGTCGGATGTCTTTATAAAAAATGCTGGCATGGCTTGGAAAACCATGATGTCACTTCCACTTTCAGGGTACTTATTTAAACGCTTTTAAACGCTCTGAGGGTTCACTGGTGGGGGATCTGAAACCAGGAAGTTGTGTGGTGTGTGGTCTTCAAGCGGCTCTGCCTCTTGTTATGTTTGTGAGGGTATGAGCATTGATACATGATAATAAACCTTTTATACTTTATGTTTTCATAAGTTGTACCGCTTGTTGGTGACGTGCATCATTTAGCTGTAGAAACTAAACAACCCCGTGTTTAGTTTCCAACCCATTTAGCGATTGTGTGTATTATGGTTAGGCCTTTTGAGTTGGCAATTCTATTAAAAAGATTTGGTTACTTAGAAATGGTTACTTTCGTATGGTTTCACTCTTATGTTTCACTCTCAGCAACACTGTAGGCATATTGTCTTGACTGGACAGTTTTATGGTTCTATGGATGCTTAGAAGGATCGAAGTCTACCTGTTGATGATGAACTCATCACCTGATTGGGTAACATGCCCGTCTCTTTGTCAAATGTCTATTTTTACCGCACCTAGATTTTATTGTTGCCTAAGGGCAGTGGCATTCACTCAGACGTGGGGCTGACCTGTCTTTGAGCTAGAGCTATAACTACTAGCAGTTTGTTTTCTTAACTGACACAACTGTGGGTGAATGTATGAGGAAATGGGTTAATATAGGGTGGATGGGTTAATGATATAAAGGTGAATGTTAGTATACCTGTGAATATAAGGGTACTATAGTATAGGGTGATTGAATGCATATAGGGTAAATTGTTAATGTATAGTATGGATGGGTTAATATATAGGGTGGACGATTGGTTAATATAGGTTATTGACTATATCTATAGATAAATATATGTTTATCTCTCTCTCTAGCTACAGTATATCTTAGGTAGACCACAGCAGACATAGACCTGACGTGAACCTTGCCATATATCTGTTTTCTATTCTGTTGTATTTTGTAGTGTTGTTCCTTTGTGCAGAAGTACACTATGTGAAGGCTGCTAAACTCTAACAGCACATAGCCAATAGCGCCAGTTATGTATTTGAGGACCTTGATCGAAGAAATATTGTAAACCTATACCTTTTATAACCGCTAATCTTTTGACGATGTTAAGAGCCTTAAATAATACGAAGCTCCTTTTCATACAGTACACAGTCTGCAGTCCTACTTGTAGAACATGCACTGTAATGGAACTATACAAGGAGTAAGATTCTATAAATAAATACAAATAAATAATGTTGCCCTATATTGAGGGGATGGTAACATTTTAACATTTACTACTTATTTGGCTGGTGGACAAAAAAAGTAACAATTATACCACTGTTTATCCATCTCAATTCCTCTGTCCTAGAACCCAAAGACTCCACAGTTGTGGGTTGCTTGGTCCCCACGACCAGTCTGGACTGGTGTTGACTGAATTCCTCCTCCGTTTCGGACCATTGCGTTTGGGAAATAACGAGGTCGGAGAGACCATCGAGGTCTGACGAGATCCGTCGTAAGATTGTGTAGTACAAACAAGAGACGTTTATGGATGGAGTTTTTTTATTTTTATTATTCCCCTTGCCGAGAGATGTCTTGCCATAGCTGATTCGTCTCTTTATTTTCCTACGGCGTGTTGCTGCGTGTTTACAGGCATCTCTCGAGGCACGCTGGAACAAGGCCGACCCTGCGGCCCAGGTTAGATACCCGAGTTCACACTCGATTAACACCGCTGTTTGAACTGAATGCTAGGGCTGTGTATCAATGTCTGGCTGTAGTGCTTTAAAACCTAGCCAACCCTACAGCCAAATTCCCTTCTGCGATCCAGCGCTAAAGGCTCAAAGATGCGTCCGTAAAACTGCACTGCGTGATAATCTGCAGCTGTCCACGAACCGAGAAAGGATTTCTGCCTGGCAACCACAGTTTGATATACATATGATCCAATGAATATTGCCCCTGACAGCAACATGACCTAAATGCAACATTTCCCTAAACTATATCGTAACCCAAATGCTGACACACTGGGAACATAGCAGTTGGATAGAAGAGGAGCACATGTTTCAATCCATGTGCAAAACAGGGAACCGCAATCGAGGCTGTAGGATCCTCATCCAGATTCACAGTGGAGGCCTATTTGCATATCCGCCTGCAGACAGAGCTCCAGTGGGAAGCCTATAGCTGGGATATATGGCTCATGGAAAAATAATTACCATAGTTATAAATAACCACTCTGTCACAGATAAGAACTCACATTGTCACGCTCAGTGAGGCCAGATCTATGGACGTCTGTTTAATAAACTGCAGGGATGGAGGTAACGCAGGTACCTGGCCAGGTGCGCACCAGCTCAGGCCACGCCCACTCCAGGTGTTCTGCTCTCTTTGTCTTTTCCCTGGTTGGACTTGAGGTCCAATAACATTGGCCAGGGAGCCATTTAGTAGGAGGCTTACAATTACTTTTTAGATAAACCTTATCAAGATGCAGGCAGGGGTTAGGCGGTACAGAGATGGGTCATTAAGGAGCAGGTAGGGGTTAGAAAGTAAGGAGACAGGTCATTAAGGAGCAGGTAGGGTTAAGACAGTACAGAGACAGGTCATTGAGGAGCAGGTAGAGGTTAGACAGTACAGAGACAGGTCATTAAGGAGCAGGTAGGGGTTAGACAGTACAGAGACAGGTCATTAAGGAGCAGGTAGGGTTAAGACAGTACAGAGACAGGTCATTAAGGAGCAGGTAGAGGTTAGACAGTACAGAGACAGGTCATTAAGGAGCAGGTAGGGGTTAGACAGTACAGAGACGGGTCATTAAGGGGCAGGAAGGGGTTAGAGTGCACCTTGCTTCATAAGATGCCTACAGGCAGACTGGGGACAATGGGGTTCAAACCCAGAGCTGTTCATCTGTGAGCAAACATCTCCTCCCCCTAACTCCCACAACCCAGGTGGTGTTAGTCTACTATTATTGGATGTGTTTCCAAGTGTCGTACCCTCCTCGTCCGGTGGTTGCTCACTTGCCAACGAGCAGTCGAGGGAAGGCATGTGACCCCAGATGGAGTCCCAGTGGGGTGCGTGTGGGGTGTTCATGAGCTAGCTAGGCTGGTAGCATGGTGCTAGCATGCTGCCCCCGTAACCATTCTGCACCCCGCTGCCCCACCCGGGCTCTGATATCCGTTTACACACTTTTATTACGACAAAGAAATGCAGTGTTTCGCCCAGTACTGTGTGTAATAGGGCCCCGCCTTGACAACCATTGTATATTCAAATAAATAAATAATAATAATGTTTTTTTTGTAATAAATATTTTTTAATTATTATGCATTAACAAAGTCGAAAACTCTCATAGGCATACAAAACATACTTCCATCAGGTGTAAAAAAATAAAGATCAATAATGAATCAGTAATACTGTTACAAGAATGGTCGTGGCTTTTTGAATGGAATTGAAACGGAGACACCCCCCCCCCCCCCCCCACTCCTTGACCACCTTGACTAAAACATTTACTGGGGGAAACACTGAAATGTATCATTTAACATGTGTATCATCTGTCATTACATCTGTCATAATAATATTCTGATATCTGACGTAGACATCTGTTGTAGATGAGCCGTTGGGCTGATCTTGTCAGGCACTAGCAAGAGAGACGGTGGGGGCGAGAGAGGGTGAGAAAAGGGAGAGGGGGGGCACAAGAATGGTATTTATCTGTGGAGGCGATCGGACACGGCGGTGACGTGGTTGGCCAGGGGTTGTGTTACCAGTGTTGAGTCTTTCAAATGGGAAACTCAAGTTTAAGTAAGTATTAAATATTAAATGATCAAATGTTTACCAGTGATATCGTGATATCGCTACTGTTTACGTTCTTGGTGTGTACTATTCAACTGTCATTCTTTAACTGGCACAAGAAGAATCAAACTGTCCTGGTAAAAAAATGTAGGCTGTGTGTTTCAAACGGCCCCTGGCATAGTAGCGTTGCATAAAAGCAGTACCATAGGAGAGGGAGGGCTATAGCAGGGAGGATAAAAGCTTGGCCTAGAGGCACTGTGAGCAGAGGACTGAAGTAGCACTGCCTCTATAGGGGATACTCTGGCTCATCCCACCTCAGTCCACTAGTCCTCCTCGTTAACACAGGAGGGGGCCTAGCTCTCCCTGTCTCTGTGGGGGTGAAATATGAGTTACCATGGTAGCACTAAATCATTAACGTCATCGACATTGACTTATTGGATCTATTATTTTAATGCATGGTAAATATGTTTGTCTTTTACCCTTTTCAGATTAGGTTGGGCTTACTTTATGTAAATGCATGTTTTGTGTGCACGTCGTGTTCAAATGCACAGATACACTCGTGACGTTTTCCCCACTGAGTAGAGAAAGTCAATCCTCCAGTTGTCACGGTAACCAATGGGGTAATGGATAGGTCTATCCATTTATTTCAAGACACTCTAGAGTTACTGCTACAGTCTGATATCTGAACACGTTGCGTCTAAAAATCTGTAATGATATTAATGCTTATAGTCTCCTGCACGATCCCTCTATGAGGGATCGTGGAGAGCGTTCATTATTCAGCACACTCTGAGAGAGGGAAGCTGTGTGTGTGTGTGTGTGTGTGTGTGTGTGTGTGTGTGTGTGTGTGTGTGTGTGTGTGTGTGTGTGTGTGTGTGTGTGTGTGTGTGTGTGTGTGTGTGTGTGTGTGTGTGTGTGTGTGTGTGTGTGTGTGAGAGAAATTGATAACTAGTAGATTGCTAATGGCTAAAAATCATTAGGCAATCTATTTATAAAGGACCTTTTAGGAGACCCTCTTTAAAATATTTATATCATCAGCAACGCATCATTAAGAATATAGCGTTATGATTTTATTCCAGCAACTGCGTTTGCAAACCAGGTGAACTCAAATGGGGCCCCGACCAAGAGGCTGGGAACCTCTGAGGGGGGTCCCTGGGGCACACCATGGGTACAGCCTCCCTCCATGTTTAGGGAGAGCGCCTGCCCTCCAACAGGCCATGTATTGATCCTATTGATGGCCTGCCCTGCTGTCGAAATGAGGTCCAGGGAATGCCTGCACGGGAGGGCCTACAAAACCGACCTATAGGAGCAGAGCTCAGATTTGCAGTTAACATTTATTTACTATATCTGATACTATATATATATTTTATTAAATGGTATGGTTGCATGATAATGCGTTTGGTACCTCAAATTAATCCACTTGTTTCCCCATGTAAGCGGAAACTGTAAGCCTTGTTAGCTTACACGCTGATGTAACTCGATTGAAACACTTTAGTTCATGGTTGAACTTTTTTTAAATTACATAGCACACATTTGAATTGCTCAATGACTCACTCACTCAAGGGTCTCCTGCACTAACCTGGTTTAGGTTTAGGTTTAGGTTTAGGTGTGTGTGTGTGTGTGTGTGTGTGTGTGTGTGTGTGTGTGTGTGTGTGTGTGTGTGTGTGTGTGTGTGTGTGTGTGTGTGTGTGTGTGTGTGTGTGTGTGTGTGTGTGTGTGTGTGTGCGTGCTTCAGTAATTCATAGTAATCTCATTCTGGCCTCCCCTCACTCTCCACTGACTGTCCTCGTTCGCCCTCTGTACCTCTCTCCCCTATAATTGCTAACGGCAGTGCTTATAACGGTAACTAACCCTTATGCCGTAGGAGCTGCTCTTATGCTTGTTAAGACATGACCCAAACCCATCTCTCACCAACAGCCTGCCCTAGTCTCTGCATCCAGGCCCACACCCAGATCTCTCACCAACAGTCTACCGAAGGTTATGTTCTTAGACCCTGTGATCTCACAGGGAGATCACAGTCTTGATGATACCATTGGCAGGCCGGGTTCATAACACCATTTACACCACCTCCACTTTAACTGTCACTGCGAGGTGCGTCTGCATGCAGATGTGGTCCGGTCGGTGTGTTTTCCCTCTATTCCGATCACCAGTGTGTGGCCAGTAATTTCTGTGATGATCTCAACCCCACCGTCGGTTTGTCTGCTTCTCTCGCCTGGGTGGTCGCTAACCAGCATCTACTATTCTCTCTTTTTGTTTTATTGCGTCGCAACAAAGAGTTGCCCGTGTGTCTTTGTGTTTTTTTTTTTTGCTCTTCTTTCTCAAAGATGAAGGACTTGGTTTCTCACAGCTCGTGTTGAAACCAGGATGCCCAGAAACCCGAAGCGCACGTTGAATCACAGGAAGCGTTGCACAATAGGAAGTGCCGTTCACGTGCGTGTTTGTTCCACATTCACCTCCAGCCCTGCAGCGTGACTCTGTCTGACTCAGATAGGCGAAGGTGAACGCTGCGATGTATTTGTTGCGGTTGTCAAGACTAGCCGGTGAATCACCAGAGACGCCGATCAGCATAGCGTTAGCGGAAAGAGTAATGAAAGTGTAATGAGTCCTGCACTACCTTTTTATACACATCACCAGTAAAAAGTGAAAAGTACTGTAGCATGCACAGCCAACACTGACAGGATGTTCGATGATGTGATGATGGGCCTAAAGCACACGACTTCACACCTTTTGATCCTCTTGGGACCATTAGTGTTCTGATGGTTCCACTAGTGAACTGCGTCGCGGCGGGTCAGCTATGTTGTTAGGTGTTTGTCTGGTTGTTGAGCTGTTGCATATTACCGCTATATCTTATATGAACTGCTGTTTGTTCCAAGGACAGCTGGCGGCTGTGTGCATGTGTTTAGGTGTTTTTGTGTATCTGTTGTACTGGTGTTTATGTGTGTGTGTGTGTGTGTGTGTGTGTGTGTGTTCCAGAGGCTGACCTCTGCTGGAGTTCTGTGACCAAAGGCCCCCTGCCAGGCCTGGCCACCCCACTCCACCACCACCACCCACTGCTGGTAAGACCTGCTACACCCTACCTACACCCCACCCCGCCCTACACCTCCCTGCTACACACACACCTTGTAGGTGTGTGTGTGTGTGTGTGTGTGTGTGTGTGTGTGCGACATGAAGTGAACTTAATTTTTGCGGATTAATAATGAAGATACCATCACTCTCTGTCCAAGTGTCTCAGGTGAGGTCAGTGTCTCGGCCTTAACGCTGCCTGACCTCTGTATGAAGCCCAACCAAGGCTCTAATTGTCAAAATGGGAAAAGAAAATCCTACATTAGCAATGGCTATAATAGTCTGATGTAGGTGTAACACTATCACTGTGTGTGTCTGCCAGTGGATTGAGGGCGTGGCTTGTGTAGCTTAACTCCCCGTGGTTGGCCCTGAGGTTTCCTCTATTGCCTCTCGTAGCGTCGCTCCACCACCGCGACCCGGCCACCACTCTGTTTCCACGAGCGCATCCCCGTTTGTATTCTCCTCCTCGTCTCCTTGGATATGGTTACCATGGCAGCACCACAGCCATGCGTCCCATTGGTTCATCCGCGCGTGTGAACACTGACGCCTAATCCTATCGCTTGCTTCACTTATCCAGATCATGGGGTCTGTGCACGCGCCACGCATCGCTCACACACTAATGCCGTGTTGGCGTGGCGCCCTAGAAACACTGAAAGCCAACAGATTAGGCCAGACCGCTAACTATTTTAGTGCAGCTTCCAGTGTCTGACCCCCCCCCCCCCCCCCCCCGGGGTGAAACGTGCGCCCACGAGAACAGCTGGGGTAGATGCGATGCCTGGAGTGCCATGGGTTAATCAGGCTGTTTTTAATCGGCTAAATACATGGAGAGGATTTGAAGAACCGCTGTGAAGCAGAATCATGATGGGTCGTAAAGACACATTTCACTCGCTAGACTTTGTGGTCAAACCCAAGCCCATACCGCCATCTGCTGGTGGAAACTGGTGGTAGTATTTTTTTTTTCTCTCTGCCATTTTCATCACGTGACGACTGTTTATCCTTACTGTTTATGTTTCTAAATTTAAACTATAACATTTGACCAACCAGCCGGTCCAACTGCCCATTATCCTTAATAAAAATCAGTAGAAATCAACCAGAGAAGCGGACAGGAGGCCATGTGTTTGAGACTGAGGATAGTAAATAATTCAGGCAGAAATGTATATGGCGCGCCTTTGCCCCTAGCATCTGGGAGCTGACACACAGCCTCCGTGCTCATCCATAGGTAGTGAGCCATGATCTGTCTGGTTGGGGGGTGGGGGGTTGTTATGTCTGCTAAAAGCTCTCTGGCGATCTCCATGGTGATGTAATATTGATGCCCTCAGAGATCCACCGGGCTGTTGACACACACACACACACACACACACACACACACACACACACACACACACACACACACACACACACACACACACACACACACACACACACACACACACACACACACACACACACACACACACACACACACACACACGTCTACAGTAACACCACCCATCCCTTCCAGTTTCATTCTATTTTTTGATGCCTTGTTTTAAATCTAGTTGTCTCTACAATTTTTGGTCTAGGAGGTACTTCTTCCAGAATGTGTGGTCTCTAGAATGTTCCGTCTAGAAGGTTTGACTCTTAAATGTTCAGACACAGAATGTTTTGTCTATTAAACATTCTGTGTAGAATGTTCATGATACAATGTTTGGCCTCTAGAATGCTTTCTATAAAAGGCTCCATATTGAACGTTCTTTCTAGAACTATCCACGTAGAATGTACTGTCTAGAATGTTCTGTGTAGAATGTTTGTTTGGGCAGAAATGTTCTTTGTAGAATGTTCCATCTCTAGAAGGTTCTGTGTAGACTGTTCAGTCTCTATAATGTCCCTCTTCAAAGCTACATTTATGTAATTGTTGGCAGAATAAATATTTTATTTAAGTTGACCTGGGGCCGTATTCACAAAGGATCTTAGGGCTAAAAGTAGGTCCTAACTGGCGAATTTAGGAGTAACTCCTAAAAATAATGGGCGTGTCACTCTTAAATTTAGGACTCCTAACTTTTTTCACTAAGAGCAATTCACAAAGTATTTTAGTACTAAAAGTAGCACCTAAGTCTAGGAGAGCTTAAAAGTCCTCAAGAGGACTCCTAACTCAGTAAGACCTATTCACAAAGAATCTTAAAATGCCTGCGAGACGAAATGTTAGGGTATTCAACTTATTGTGGAGTTAATGCGCGATACAATAACATCCCCGACTAACAGGAATAATCCGATTAGTCCCGAAATAAAATGTTATAAAAATTATAAATTATAAAAAAAAATATATAACTTATAAAAAATAAAAATAATTGCGCCATCAAAAGACGAGGACGTGTTCGTCAATAGGAAGAAAGTGCATTCCATCAACACGCAGGTTGTTTTTGATGCAAATTTTAACATAGCCTACTGGATGTTGTTGCAAAGTGGCCTGGATCTTCAGCTACCCATGATTCGCGCATTTTAATGGTGAGCGGTCTGAGGCAGCTTTTTGAGATGTAGGAGTTGGGTGTCACTTGCTGGGTGACAGTGACTATCAATGCAAGACGTGGCTCTAGACACCCTACCTTAATCCACAACCGGGAGCACAGTTAAAGTGTAACATGTAAGTGATTACGCAGATTACGCTTAGTCCTATGCGTAAAACACATCGTATTGGCTCTTTGCGAGCACACAAACATACACGAAATGTTGTGGAGAGAGGAATTGGGCAGATGAAACGTCGGTTTCATGTCCTCCACGGCGAAATACGCCTCACCCCAGAGAGGGCAAGCACAGTAATCACTGTATGTGCCATTCTACACAACCTTTGCAAGCGGAGGAACATTCCACAGCCAGACGATGATGATGATGATGATGATGATGATGATGATGATGATGATGATGATGATGATAATGATGATGATGATGATGGCGATCAACATTACAAGGAATTTGGCCGTGTGGAACCGAGTGGACTGGCATTTAGGGATCACTTTGAAAACACATTTTAGGTAAACACCTTGGCACAAATCAGTCAACACTTGGGTAGTTCGTAACATTTATTTTCTTTTCGATTTTACGTATTTTTATTGTTTGCTTTCTCTCTCTCTTGAACGTGCAGGCTACAACGTCATTATCGTGGTCTGCACAAAATTGTCATCATGCGTGTATTCTGCTAACTGCACTATAACTACTTAATAGGAATTCATTTCTAGCCTAGGCTATTTCCTTGTTTTTCGGTGATTCAGTGGGCTCGTCTGAACAACCAATCACCGAACTGACCGCTTCTAAACTCGTGCACGAGAATTGACGTAATCCATAGCAACGGCGCGTCACTCTTAGTTCACTCTTTGTGATTTATCCTTAGTAAGAGTAGGTCTCAGCGGCTTTCTGAATAACTTTTAAGAAAAAACTCCTACGTAAAATGTTTTAGCGCGAGTTAGGAGCACTCCTAGCGGTAAGATAAAATGCTTTGTGAATACGGCCCCTGGAGTCCAGGGGCCGTATTCACAAAGGATCTTAGGGCTAAAAGTAGGTCCTAACTGGCGAATTTAGGAGTAACTCCTAAAAATAATGGGCGTGTCACTCTTAAATTTAGGACTCCTAACTTTTTTCACTAAGAGCAATTCACAAAGTATTTTAGGACTAAAAGTAGCACCTAAGTCTAGGAGAGCTTAAAAGTCCTCAAGAGGACTCCTAACTCAGTAAGACCTATTCACAAAGAATCTTAAAATGCCTGCGAGACGACATGTTAGGGTATTCAACTTATTGTGGAGTTAATGCGCGATGCAATAACATCCCCGACTAACAGGAATAATCCGATTAGTCCCGAAATAAAAAGTTATAAAAAAATATATATAACTTATAAAAAATAAAAATAATTGCGCCATCAAAAGACGAGGACGTGTTCGTCAATAGGAAGAAAGTGCATTCCATCAACACGCAGGTTGTTTTTGATGCAAATTTTACCATAGCCTACTGGATGTTGTTGCAAAGTGGCCTGGATCTTCAGCTACCCATGATTCGCGCATTTTAATGGTGAGCGGTCTGAGGCAGCTTTTTGAGATGTACCAGTTGGGTGTCACTTGCTGGGTGACAGTGACTATCCATGCAAGACGTGGCTCTAGACACCCTACCTTAATCCACAACCGGGAGCACAGTTAAAGTGTAACATGTAAGTGATTACGCAGATTACGCTTAGTCCTATGCGTAAAACACATCGTATTGGCTCTTTGCGAGCACACAAACATACACGAAATGTTGTGGAGAGAGGAATTGGGCAGATGAAACGTCGGTTTCATGTCCTCCACGGCGAAATACGCCTCACCCCAGAGAGGGCAAGCACAGTAATCATCAGTAATGTGCCATTCTACACAACCTTTGCAAGCGGAGGAACATTCCACAGCCAGACGATGATGATGATGATGATGATGATGGCGATCAACATTACAAGGAATTTGGCCGTGTGGAACCGAGTGGACAGGCATTTAGGGACCACTTTGAAAACACATTTTAGGTAAACACCTTGGCACAAATCAGTCAACACTTGGGTAGTTCGTAACATTTATTTTATTTTAGATTTTACGTATTTTTATTGTTTGCTTTCTCTCTCTCTTGAACGTGCAGGCTACAACGTCATTATCGTGGTCTGCACAAAATGGTCATCATGCGTGTATTCTGCTAACTGCACTATAACTACTTAATAGGAATTCATTTCTAGCCTAGGCTATTTCCTTGTTTTTCGGTGATTCAGTGGGCTCGTCTGAACAACCAATCACCGAACTGACCGCTTCTAAACTCGTGCACGAGAATTGACGTAATCCATAGCAACGGCGCGTCACTCTTAGTTCACTCTTTGTGATTTATCCTTAGTAAGAGTAGGTCTCAGCGGCTTTGTGAATAACTTTTAAGAAAAAACTCCTACGTAAAATGTTTTAGCGCGAGTTAGGAGCACTCCTAGCGGTAAGATAAAATGCTTTGTGAATACGGCCCCTGGTCTTCAACATTTATCCTAATGAATCCTTCTTAAAGACATAGCCACTGTGTTTGTGGCTTCAATCTATTAAATTCATGATATAATATGCTTTCTCTGGCTGTTCTATAGGATGGTATTAGATTCATGTCGGGTGTCGGATGTCGGTCCTATGGCGACATGCTGAGAACATCATATCAATACTACGCCCGGGTCCTCACCCTGTCAGAGATCAACAAATTGAAACATGATTTCCTAATTAATAATTTAATCTTTTTTTTTAATACGGCTATCCTGCCTTTAATGGACAAACATTGATTATGTTGTAATGGATGTAATCTAGTCTTAACCCTAGATTGAATCGGTCGATACAGATGCTTTGGCTCTATGTACGGGCCATGGCCGACAGGAAGAGACACCATCTCTGATGAGAAATAAATGGCGAGATCATGTGCTTGGTGGTGTGATATTGGGTGGGTCCAAGGATGAGGGCAGAGCCAATTATATTTACAGATCTGTGTTTCCTCTCCCCTGATTGGTTGTCTCTGTTTAGTGTTCTCAACCGATAAGGTAATGTTTGACTCCCAGGTCTACAGTCAACCTGACCTTTAGCAAAAAGACCCCTAACCCCTAACACATCTAGGATACATGTATGACATGTATCCTGACATGTTTCTGAATCCTAAGCGTCTGCTGAGTAGTAAACTAGTAAACGTTGTGATATGGACGTACAGTATGTACCTAGGCCTGTCGCGATAAGCAATAAATCAATTAATCGCACGATAAATTAAAATGAGCGCGATCATTTTGCCGGCCGCGATAATTCCCATTTGCATGCTTATTTGTTTTCCTCGTGTCTCTCTCTATCAAAGACACTGGACAATGTACCTCGTCATACCACACATGTAAAGTAGCTACATCCCTACGCTGTTTATTTCACTGTTGTGGAACTCGACACGTCTTTACAGTAATGCCTTGCAGGGGGGGAGAAGTCAAGACGATTACTACATCTCTGCTCTTCAATGACGCCAGAATCCAAGATCGATACCAGTTATACATCACTGAACCACTCGGGGTACGATACGATTGTTGTCGACCTCTTGAAACCCAATCTAGTTGTCTGTGGTCGTCGTGTCGATACGAACATGCACTATGATATCCCTGCTGTATTTCCCAGATCTATAGTTCACTTGTAATGCGATCCATACCACGGTGACCCCTTAGAATTAAGGCGTGCCAGTGTGTCTCCCCCGCTCCCTCCCGCTGCATTACCGCGTTCGACCGCCAGAGGGCGCTGCTAGCCTTCCGAATAAACGCCGGGATGCGCCGTTACTACGAAAACACGCATTGCTCCACATCTCCGCGGTGGGCACGGGCCCCACCCTAAACCAGCAGCAGAGTTCAGGCTGTGAAACGGCCCGGAAAAAAACAACTATGCCCCGTTGCGTCGGTTGTGTACTCCTTAAAACACACCGAAATAACCGCAGGGGAAACCTTGTGTTTCACTGCACTTCAGGGTCTGCAGACCAAGTGAACCTGCACAGGGTTGATGGGGAGGTTGATGTGGGTCATTATTCTGTTACAAGGTCATTCGTGTCAAACACCTTCTGGATTAAAACTGGTTTTAACATGATGTTAAATCATGTTATGTTGAACATGTTCTTCACTCTTTAGGTGTTACTTTATTAATCCCAGACGGAAAAATGAGTGAATGTGTCGTCTGGCTGTTTGATCTGTTAGAAAGTGGTCTGGGTTGGGTCTTGTTGACGTGGAATCAGAGGTGTGATTGTCTCTGCTGGGGGTGTGTTGTGTATGTTGTTCTGTTGTTCTTAAGCACCTCTCTGCCTGTTTCTGATCCCGCTAAGTGACCGGAGGGCCGATCGATCGGTGTGTGTGGGTGTGGGGGTGTGTGGGTGGGTGGGTGGGTGTGTGTGTGTGTGTGGGTGTGTGGGTGGGTGTGCGCTGCACTTCTTTTACGGTCAGTACTTGAATAACAAGCGTTATATGTTTTAACAATCATCAATCGTCCAGCTGTCTGGCTGATTCTGCTCAATCAATAATAAGAATGAATCCATCAGATCATCTTTATGTCGATTGGGAAAGATCGCCCTCTTCATTACGATGAGAACGGAGAACCTGACCCCCACACCAGTTTGGTTTGCATCAGAAGACTCCCTCTCTATACTTCAACACGTGCTACTGCATGCGTCGCTTCTGATTGGCTGAGGGGGTTACCTGGTCACCTGCCGATGGAGTGTTGACGCCACACACCTGTCTGTGTGTGTGTGTGTGTGTGTGTGTGTGTGTGTGTGTGTGTGTGTGTGTGTGTGTGTGTGTGTGTGTGTGTGTGTGTGTGTGTGTGTGTGTGTGTGTGTGTGTGTGTGTGTGTGTGTGTGTGAGACAATATGCAGACCATGGCAAGGATGCCAGATCATTTCAGAAGTGTAGGGGCCAAACGTGAAATGTCCTCCCATTTGCGTCTGCCTCTCCCCTTAAATCACCGAGATGCACTACTACATTGTCTGTGAGTTTGAATGTTATTTTAAGTTTTATTGAATTAAATTCAAAGGAACCGCTGAGATTTCAAGGGAGATCTCTCCATCTTGTCACTCTCAAAGCAAGGCTAAATCGACGTGTAACACGTTGTCCCCTGCGCTTCGCATGAATTCGTACGCATCCCGCCATGACCCTGACCACGGTGGAATTTGATTAGATTCAATACATCCGAGGAAATTATGCAAGCCGAGAAGCACATTTGCAAACGTTAAAGATTTGTGTTGAAAAGTAAGTGGGGCCGCGAGCGCTGGTAAATGGCGGCGTGCTGACTCGATCCCACCCTCCCTTCATCCTCCTGCCCCATAGGGACGGCAGCAGAGATCTGTTGATTTGTAATTTACAGCCGTGGGAGCACGGAGGGGAAAGGTTGGGGGGGCCCAACCTTCCTGCCCTGCTCCCACGCCTGCAAATGGGGTCCGCAAATCAACGCAAAAGGAAAGCGAAACGACCAGAAGATTAAAAGCTAAAACATAACATTATAATCCACAGAGGAAGCAGCTTAGACCAAATGCTAATTAACAGCTAAACATTTTGTCTTATAAAATGCTATTTAACAGCTAAATGAGGAAGGAAAGGGTTTTTAACTGGCGCTTAAAGAGCTTTACCGAGGTTGCTTCTCTGATTTCTGGGGGGTAACCACTTCCACAGTTATGGTGCATATTTAATAAATGCAGCATCAGCACCAGCCTTGTTTTGGGTTTTAATGGTAACCTCCGATAGGCCGACAGCAGAGGATCCGAGGGTTCTGTAGGACGTAGAGGTGGTCAGCCAGTCAGTCGGTAGGAGCCAGTGCAGAGCAGTTAAGACTGGACTGATATGCTCTCTCCTCCTGGTTTCTGTCAGAAGCTCTCTCTCTCTCTCTCTCTCTCTCTCTCTCTCTCTCTCTCTCTCTCTCTCTCTCTCTCTCTCTCTCTCTCTCTCTCTCTCTCTCTCTCTCTCTCTCTCTCTCTCTCTCTCTCTCTCTCTCTCTCTCTCTCTCTCTCTCTCTCTCTCTCTCTCTCTCTCTCTCTCTCTCTCTCTCTCTCTATTGACTTCTTCAGGAGGCCAGTAAAGAGTGCATTGCGGCAGTCAAGTCACTGTTTCAGATGAAAGAAGGCTTTCTTGACCTACTAATGTGGGACCTAATACTGAGATCATTTAATGCAGAGTCATGTAACCACTGACCAAATCAAAGGAGTTATATTCACAAGGCTGATTAAAAGCATATTTGAGCTTTTAAAATGTAGCTTTAAAAAGTAATTCTTCATCCATTTATTGACACAGATAGTGGGAGAATCAAATAGCGTTAGTATAATTTGGTGCAACAGCGATGTAAAATTCGCAATCAATCGCATAGCTATGAAAGTTAAGTGTGCAGTCTGATAATAACGCTGTGCGGTAGCATATAGAATAATCTAGTGGTGTTGTTTTCTTGGGTCGGGGAGGAGAGGGGTGGAGTTATTAATGATGGTGACTCCTCCAGTGTTTCCCTGGCATGCATTCAGCAGTGCTGCAGCCTTTTTTGGTATTTCCATATGCTATTTGTTTGCTTTTAAGAACATGTGTATCATAGGTGCCCCCCTACTGCAACCCCCTCAATTGTTCCATTGCCATTAGTGTCATGGGAGAAATATAAAGAGAAGGAGGAACTCAACGAGTGTCCCCTTAAAGTAAAGCAGTCTACATATTTCATTGTGTAGAACAGAAACCGTACACAGAAACTATCAGGAGACCCAGAGGATGGGAGGGCTACAAGAAACTGAATTTGCATTAATGCCCAAAACATTTGTCTCGAGCACACACTGCTCTCGCCTGATATATCTTCTGTTTTGTTATGCCGCGTTGTATGAGGCCGTGTCGGTTGGACTGCCCCGGGGCACGGATGGAACCAGTGATCACACCAGAACCTCTCTGCACCTGTGCACATCCGCCCCGTGCACATCAGCCCCGTGCACATCAGCCCCGTGCACATCCGCCCGTGCACATCAGCCCCGTGCACATCAGCCCCGTGCACATCAGCCCCGTGCACGCGCACATCCGCCCCGTGCACGCGCACATCCACATAGTGCAATTCACACACACACCTCAGCGGCGCTGCTGGAAGAAATTTGAATACTGGTGACTCTGCACTGGGGGTGCGGGGCGTGGCTAACTGCAGAATCCAACTCGCCCCACAAACACAAACAAACTAAACTCTCTCTCGCTCTAGGATTCCCCCACCCAACCGCTCCTCTTATCTGGGTGCAGTTAATGGCAGAGTGGGGTGCAGGTTGTTATTGGTGTAGTGGGGTGCAGGTTGTTATTGGTGTAGTAGGGTGCAGGTTGTTATTGGTGTAGTAGGGT
Organism: Gadus chalcogrammus; assembly: GCF_026213295.1. Lineage (NCBI taxonomy): Eukaryota > Metazoa > Chordata > Actinopteri > Gadiformes > Gadidae > Gadus > Gadus chalcogrammus. The sequence continues at coordinate 9,848,930 of NC_079434.1, forward strand.
GCAGGTTGTTATTGGTGTAGTAGGGTGCAGGTTGTTATTGGTGTAGTGGGGTGCAGGTTGTTATTGGTGTAGTGGGGTGCAGGTTGTTATTGGTGTAGTGGGGTGCAGGTTGTTATTGGTGTAGTGGGGTGCAGGTTGTTATTGGTGGTGGGGTGCAGGTTGTTATTGGTGTAGTAGGGTGCAGGTTGTTATTGGTGTAGTAGGGTGCAGGTTGTTATTGGTGTAGTAGGGTGCAGGTTGTTATTGGTGTAGTAGGGTGCAGGTTGTTATTGGTGTAGTAGGGTGCAGGTTGTTATTGGTGTAGTAGGGTGCAGGTTGTTATTGGTGGTGGGGTGCAGGTTGTTATTGGTGTAGTAGGGTGCAGGTTGTTATTGGTGTAGTAGGGTGCAGGTTGTTATTGGTGTAGTAGGGTGCAGGTTGTTATTGGTGTAGTAGGGTGCAGGCTGTTATTGGTGTAGTAGGGTGCAGGTTGTTATTGGTGTAGTAGGGTGCAGTTGTTATTGGTAGAGTATAGTGCAGTTTTTAATGGTAGAATTGGGTGCAGAGGGGCGGGGTTAGGGTACAGAGGGGCGGGGTCAGGGGTGTGTAGGGCTGCTCTGTTTTCGGGTCGTCTGATTGGTCGACGGTTGGCGGCAGGGTCTGTGTGGGTTTGGGTTGAGCTAATGTGATGTGGCGTGTCACCGAGGGAATGTAGGTCAGGTTTAGAGCGCCGCTCCCGTCCCTGCTGCAGTCTGACCCCACCCCTCCCAGACACATGGCACACAAATCCAGCAGCCCCCAAACCCAACCCTCTACACCCTCTAAATACCCTCAAACTCTGCCGATGGAAAGTATACAGATGACAAACCACACAATAAAATATCATGCACGTATAGAATACGTTGGGGGTTGAAGACGCATCACCATGCACCCGCAGACGCAGGGGCACAGACACAGACATGCTCTACTACTGTACACGCCCCGGGCAGACTGTCTCTCCAGGACACCGCCCACATGACTGAGCTCCTCATGTGGATGAAGAAGGGGGGGGGGGGGGGGGGGGGGAGAGAGATGGAGAGGGGAGAATGGAGAGATGGATGCAAGAGGGAGGGCGGTGGAGGAGGGAGATGGAGAGAGACTGAGGGAGGAGACAAGGATGGAGAGAGAGGGTCGGAGGGAGGGAGGGATGGAGAGAGGGGGAGGGATGGAGAGAAGGGGTAAAGGGGGAGAGAGAGAGAGAGAGGGAGGTTGTTTTCGTGCTCTACTACGGGATCCGTGCACGTGTTTTCCACGCTGGTCTGGAGGAAAACCTCATGTCAGCACTCTCTTAGCATTAGCTTAGTGATGCTCTTAGCTGCTCTCCCAGAAACCCGGCAAGGTCCCCTCCATGCACGCCCCTAGCCGGCGTGCACGCCCGTAGACGCTGTGCACGCCCCTAGCCGCCGTGCATTGCGTGCCGAGCGGCTGCAGCACTGCAAGGCGTGTCTATGTTGCGTCTGTAGTGATGCTGGTGCTGCTGCTGCTGCTGCTGCAGCAGCTAATGCTGCTCCTATATTAGTCTCTACTCATTCTTCATTTGGATTCTTATTTTCACGGTCATTAATCAGTGTTTTCACTTTGTTTAATTCATTTTTTTTTTTTTTTTTTTTTCATTCCGTTTTTATTCTATTTAGTCTATTTTATACAATCTTCATTTCTTTTAGTCTTCATTTAAAAAAAAAAAAATGTATTCCTTTTATTTATTAACTTGAAATATTTAATGTATATACATATATATATATATAGGGAGCATTTGAGGCTAAAGAGAGGCTTAATATGTGACGGTATGCTTCTGTTACCATAACAAGATGAAGACCCGTTAGATCAGTGTCTGGCTGCGTAGTGGAATTAAAAAATCTCTCCCAGCCCCCAGCATGCACTGCTTCCCTAATCCGCCGGTTTTAGCGCATTACCTCACCGGCATAAATATATTCATCACTACTACTACTACTATGGCTACTACTGCTACTTCTACTACTACTACTGTACTCTTTGCTCTCTGATTGGCTCTTCTCGGCTCTCAATGGAGCCAACTGTTTTTTGGCTCCATGGATACAGCACATGATTCGCTAGACTGGCTCAGCCAATGGGAGAGCAGAGTGGATATCTGGTTGTCGGGGGTAACTCTGGTAGCTGTCCTGACTGGCGCACGCTATGTCTTTTGAGAAAAACAAAAACAACCTCTCTCCCGCTCTTCTCTTCCCCTCCCCTCCCCTCTCCCCCTCCTCCCCCCTCTGTACCTTGCATACCGACACACAGCCTGTTCAGTCACTGGTAAACATTTGCTTGCAGGTTTGATAATAATAATAGTGGTGTTAACATTTTTTTTATTTATAGCCCTTTTCCAGTAATTCACTGAGGCCATAACAGCACTAAAATAATGGGTAAACAAATATAGAATATCAAACCTTGAACCATTTAAAACCATACAAATGAATGAAGTTAAGGTTCATCCTTTAGAAGGAGTAATTTTATGTGAGTTATATTGTATGTTTAGTTGTGTTATTGAGTGTTGCGGTTTTAGGAGTGTGTTCCGGAGTGTTGTTCTTTGAGGAGTGTGTTCCGGAGTGTTGTTCTTTGAGGAGTGTGTTCCGGAGTGTTGTTCTTTGAGGAGTGTGTTCCGGAGTGTTGTTCTTTTAGGAGTGTAATTGAAGTTTGTTCTTTTAAGACTGTGTTTAGGACTCTTGCGGTTTTAGGAGTGTGTTCAGGAGTGTTCTTCTTTTAGGAGTGTGTTTGGCAGTGTTGTGTGTTCAGGAGTGTTCTTCTTTTAGGAGTGTTTTTGGCAGTGTTGTGTGTTTTAGGAGTGTTCTTCTTTTTGGAGTGTTTTGGGCGGTGTTGTGTGTTCAGGAGTGTATCTCAGGAAGACTGTCCGGCTTCTTCTTCTGCGCCCCGTCTCTGCTTCTTTAATATCATGTATAATGCAGGGTGCTGGGGCGGCAATACGTGGGGGGGGGGGGGGGGGGGGGGGGGCGGCCTGTGTGTGCTCTGGGGATGAACCCTTCAGACGTCCTGAAGGTGACCTCGTTCCCCTGCAGAGGGGAGATGGGGGGGGGGGGGGGGGAAACACGCCCCGGGCACGCTCTGCGCCCCCCCCCCCATCCCCCCCGTCGCGGGCACTGCAGGGTCCGGGGCGTTGCCACCCTCACAGGGCGGGGGTTGGTATGGAGGCCTGGGGGTCCATGGGGGTCTATTGGCGTCTGCAGCTCTGACGGGGGGCTCCTTGCAGGGGTGTTGGTTGGGCAGATTATTGATGACAGGAGTAAATGACTTATGAAATGTAGTTGGGATCTGTGGCTCAGAGATCCTGGTGATAGTGGTGGTAATACATGACTCCTCCCCCTACACCTGTCTCCTGTTTATCTGCTACATCTCCGTCTGATCTACCTAGCAACCTTTCTATCCGTCTGTCTGTCTGTTCGCTTTACCTACCTACCTTTTATGTATTCTCTGCCTACCTGCCTATCTGTCTGCACCACCTACCTGTATGTCTGTCTGTCTGCGTTACCAACTTACCGGTCTGTCTGCTCCACATACCTGCCTTTCTACTCTATCTACCTGTCTGTCTGCCTACCCAGCCAACCTTGTCTGTCTGGGTCATTCCGAGTCAACTGTCAATAATCGCACGTGACGGCCGGCCACCAGAGATCGCCCTCTCTCTCTCTGTCTCTCTCTCTCAATCTCATGCTCTCTCCCTCTCCCTCTCCCTCTCCCTCTCCCTCTCCTCTCCTACTATCGGTCTTGTCAGTAAGTGTTAGGTCTGAGTGTTGTTTCCTGCCTGTCAGGTCCCATATTCACCATGACAACATACTACCACCGGTGCTGATGTGAGTGTTTGGAGCGGGTCATGAGGTCATGACCCCCCTGTGACCCACGATGGTCAAGTGGCTCACTGCGGTCTGTGTTTGGTAAAAGATGCACATTTCGTCAGCGTATTTGTTGTTGTTTGGTCGGGCATCTGACGTTCACATGTCAACATGTAATCACGTCAAACACGCGATAATACGTTGGATTAAGCTTTTAAGCTGATAGAGATCCTCACTTACATGGCGCCGAGTCCGTCTGCTCCACAGTGTGTAGATCGACTTGGAGGATTTTAATTTACTTTCATCATTGGATCCTTTAGGTTCCAAATGACGTGTGTGTGTGTGTGTGTGTGTGTGTGTGTGTGTGTGTGTGTGTGTGTGTGTGTGTGTGTGTGTGTGTGTGTGTGTGTGTGTGTGTGTGTGTGTGTGTGTGTGTGTGTGTGTGTGTGTGTGTTTGTCTTCCAACGTTCGACAGTTACTCAAGTTGTATTCCCATGGTGGTTTTGGGTGAGCCCACCACTCCTCATACCACTAGTCTTGTTCTCAGAACTACCAGCTTCTACCCTCAACCTGCTGCACTGAACCAAACCACCTAGTCTTTTATCACAGTAGGTATGTCCTTCAGGCTGTCCTCCATCAAACCTACAGACTGTCCTCCATCACAGTTACAGTCTGACCTCCATCACAGCTCCAGTCTGTCCTTTATCAAAGTTACAGTCTGTCTTGTATCACAGCTCCAGTCTGTCCTGTATCACAGCTTCAGTCTGTCCTTTATCACAGCTTCAGTCTGTCCTTTATCACAGCTACAGTCTGTCCTTTATCACAGCTTCAGTCTGTCCTTTATCACAGCTCCAGTCTGTCCTTTATCACAGCTTCAGTCTGTCCTTTATCACAGCTACAGTCTGTCCTTTATCACAGCTCCAGTCTGTCCTGTATCACAGCTTCAGTCTGTCCTTTATCACAGCTCCAGTCTGTCCTTTATCACAGCTCCAGTCTGTCCTTTATCACAGCTCCAGTCTGTCCTTTATCACAGCTCCAGTCTGTCCTTTATCAAGGCTCCAGTCTGTCCTTTATCACAGCTCCAGTCTGTCCTTTATCACAGCTCCAGTCTGTCCTTTATCAAAGTTACAGTCTGTCTTGTATCACAGCTTCAGTCTGTCCTTTATCACAGCTTCAGTCTGTCCTTTATCCCAGCTTCAGTCTGTCCTTTATCACAGCTTCAGTCTGTCCTTTATCACAGCTACAGTCTGTCCTTTATCACAGCTCCAGTCTGTCCTTTATCACAGCTTCAGTCTGTCCTGTATCACAGCTCCAGTCTGTCCTTTATCACAGCTCCAGTCTGTCCTTTATCACAGCTCCAGTCTGTCCTTTATCACAGCTCCAGTCTGTCCTTTATCAAAGTTACAGTCTGTCTTGTATCACAGCTTCAGTCTGTCCTTTATCACAGCTTCAGTCTGTCCTTTATCACAGCTTCAGTCTGTCCTTTATCACAGCTCCAGTCTGTCCTTTATCACAGCTCCAGTCTGTCCTTTATCACAGCTTCAGTCTGTCCTTTATCACAGCTCCAGTCTGTCCTTTATCACAGCTCCAGTCTGTCCTTTATCACAGCTCCAGTCTGTCCTGTATCACAGCTCCAGTCTGTCCTGTATCACAGCTCCAGTCTGTCCTTTATCACAGCTACAGTCTGTCCTGTATCACAGCTACAGTCTGTCCTCCACTTATAGCGTCACCACAGCTAGTGTGATGCCCTACTCCACAGCTCACACCCAGGGCAACACAACGTAACTCAAGTATTCTGTGATCGACATTAAATACAGACAAACAAGAAGCTATTTAGACATAACCGATGTCCATGATGCAGCGTTTCAGCTGACTGATTCAGCCGGAGAGAGGCGCGCAGGGCTGAGGCTCGAGAGCACTGAACCCTCCGGCTCTCCAAGGACTCCGGCGCTACGCGACAGAGCTCCTGCCCGCAGAGCCGGGGATGAAAAGCAGAAGTGTGGCCTTGGTGGAGCCGGGCAAGCGGAACCCTCTCTATAAATCACCTTTTTAAAATACCTCTGCCATCTGGTCGCCCTTAGCAACGGGAAGCCATAGCCACGGCAGGGGTCCTCTGGGAAGACCGGCGCTGAACTGAGACGGCAGGGTCACCGGGTTCTCCCTGGCATCTTGTCCGGATCGGTCACATGGCGTACCCTCAGGCATTTAGCTTTACCCATAGGCTCGACAGTCAGGCTGAGGTCAGCCCAAGCATACGGACATTATTGGACGCTGGATAACGCCGGTTAGAGCGGGTAGCTTGATTCCAGCGCCTCTTTTAGTGGTCAGGAATGGCGGTCCCGTTTCACCAAAGAGCACCTAGGGGTTATTGAGGTGTTGCGACATCAAAAGCTCACAGGCGCTAGTGAGTGAATGGATGAATGTATGAATGAATGGAGGAGAGGCGTACATATTAGAAAGTTGAGCGGTGTATAAATACAGACTCTGTTTTTATTAAGTGGTTAAAGCTGTCGTGGGAACCGAATGAGTGGCCTGCTGATGGACTGCGTAATGAGGCGCTGTTGTGTTGGTTCCCCAGGTTCCTCCGGGACCCGACCATGGGGAACCTCCTGAAGGTGCTGACCTGCACCGACCTGGACCAGGAGCCCAACTTCTTCCTGGACTTTGAGAGTAAGACCCTCACCATCTCCCTCGTCTCTCTCCCCTGGTGTATACCACACACACACATACTGTACACCCTCTCGCTGACGTAGGGGTGCTTAAACATCATCTTGGAATACTAAAGTACATTTTCAGCGTCTGTGGGTCCTGACCCAGTCCCGGAAAAACACTGAGCACACAAGAGCTGGTGTACTCAAAGGCATTTGTCTGTTGTTGGGCCACTACCCATCTCCAATTGCATCATGACATTCTGGTTCCCTAACCATAGTTTAAGAGCCCCTGCCTTAAATATATCCACCCCTACGTTGAACCCACTGACCCACCCCTACGTTGAACCCACCGACCCACCCGCGATGCTGAACCCTCCCGCCACCATGTGAAACACTTAACCCCTATGTCAAACCCTTAACCCCTGTGTCAAACCCTTAACCCCTGTGTGAAACACACCCATTTATGCTAAAACTCTTTTGAAGCCTAGCTGGTACTAATGCGCCGCCGCTTCCTGCAGATGCGACGCCCACGGAGGCAGAGCGGGAGGTGTGGCTGCAGGTGGACGTGGTGCTGAAGGACGCCAGAGGGATCCTGGACGAGCTGCAGGCCTACAAGGGAGCGGGCCAGGAGATCCGAGAGGTGCGCACCCCTTCAGCCGCTCAGAGGGTGGGGAGCGGGACTCCCAGTGGGAAGCCTCCCTGAGAACCAGTGGCTAACCTGAGGCGGCCTGCTACCCCACCGTCATATCCCTTTACTGGATATGAGATACTCTATAACAAAGTGGCTTACAGTGACATACATTAAGGAGCAGAAGTAAATTCTATTGCATTCTCACACTTTATGGTGTTTTTCGAACGTTTTTATCACTTTCCAAAACATTATTTTGCTACATATATTCTGTGTTTCTATAATTCTCTGTAACATAACTGTCCCGTTGGTTCTGTCTATCGCTAGGCCATCCAGAACCCAAACGACGATGTTCTGCAGGATCAGGCGTGGGCCGCCGTGGTTCCGCTGGTGGGGAAACTCAAGAAGTTCTACCAGTTCTCCCAGAGATTAGGTACGTAGCACCCACAGCCATCACGGTCTGTTTGTGAAGCTCTGTTGGAAGAGGGCTCTAGGTGATTCACAGTAGAGACCCGCATGTAGTTCCTCTAACGGCCTCTAGGGGTTACACGGTAAAAACAAGCATGTTGTTTCTCTAGAGGCTTCTAGGGGGTTCACGGTAAAATCAAGCATGTAGTTCCTCTAACGGCCTCTGGGGGGTTCACGGTAGAGACCAGCTTGTAGTTATTCTAACGGAACTTGTTCATATGATGAATGTGATGTATTTACTGTGGTCCAGATTGTCAGGTTGGTCGTCAATGCGCCGAATACGAACGGTTTCCGTTGCTGGCGGCAAACGATATCTTCGCTCCGTAGAAAGCAAGGCAACTTTATTTATATAGCACTTCTCATAAACGAGGGAGACTCAAAGTGCTTCACATAGAAATATCACCATAAAATAGGTAAGTAAAAGAAAACAAGGCAAAATAATAAAATGCATTGTAGAAAGTGCACAATAAAATGAAGTAATAAAATACATATGTAGTTTAATCCATCTTCCTGCTGCTTTCGTTAAAAGCAAAGACAGAAAATGCATTGTAAGACGATTTGAATACCTAATAATAATCAATGCCTCGCCCTGCTCAAATACCCCCTCCATATAAATTTACATCAATTATTTGGCAAAAATTATTTGGGTTCTCCCTTTACCACCCAGCTCTATATACATGGAGCTTACATGCTGACTACAGCAGTCTTTACTGTTCAACCTTCTACATACAACCTTCTACATACAACCTTCCACATTACAACCTTCTACATACAACCTTCCACATTACAACCTTCTACATACAACCTTCTACATACAACGTTCTACATACAACCTTCTACATACAACGTTCTACATACAACCTTCCACATTACAACCTTCTACATACAACCTTTGTCCATGACCATAATAGCTAACCTCATTGGCACTATTGGCTACTGTTGGCTAATCAAACACATATACTCTCACATATGCCTACCTACGTGTGTGTACATAAATGCCCACGCACACCAAAGGTATTCAGATACACACACACATGCGGTCACCCCTCCTTGTATAAACAAGCGTGTAAGCCTTTCCCTGCATTGACATGCTGCTAGCGATGCAGTCTTCTGATTGCCGCTATTGGCTGCCTCGTTACTATGGCGATGGGAGAAGGTGGGGCTGGGAAGGCTTTACACCCAGGGACCCCCCCCCCCCCAACCCCGACCCCCTAGGGCTGGTGGGGTGCCTTGATGACCTTCGCCCTGTTAATCCCTGTTACGGCGGTAATCCCGGTTACCGAGGGAACGGCAGTCAATGGAGGCAGCGGGCGCCATCCGACGCTCGCTATTATGTAACAAAGCAGGTCGCCGGGTTGCCCTGATGGGGTTCAGAGGTCAGGATGTGGCCCGCGGCGCAGCCTGCTAGACAGCTGGCTACAGGCTAGCCGGCTAACCAGTCAACGCTAGTAGCAGGGGCTAGAGGTAGCTGTTGGTTTGCTGTTCAAGAACCACTATTTCAAAGCCGGGCGTGATGTTATTTTAGCTCTCAAATTCTAGCCGTCTGTGACATCACAAGTGGGAGGGATGTCACCAAGATGAATGACGGATACATGAGCCTACATGTCTACGCAGTGGACCGAAAGGCTGGTAGGCTGTTGCGTTAATAGGAGCCCCACTTAGTTTTTGCCAATTTTTGCCAACACACCTAGCATTTGCCAATGGTACCGCAGATAGGTTAGCGGCTGTCGGTGTTGTCGTAGGTGTATCGTTACTACCATGCTACTGTGTAGGCTCTACAAACGGCTGGAGGGGCTAGGGGCTAGCTAGACGTCCCTAGACACACAAAGGCTGATGCCAAGCACGACTTTTTAGCTAACCAACAAACTGGCTCATGGTTCCGTGCTCTACTTAACTCTGTTTCATTACCCACAAGCCATCATGCTGGTTAAAGTGCCCATGAGCCAACACCATGCAGGTTCAGTGACGGAGGAAGAGTTTCATGTCCCTCCATGCCTGTGGGTCTCACTCTCTCTCTCACACTCTCTCTCACTTACACTCGCCCTCGCCCTCGCTCTCGCCCTCGCTCTACTCTGCGCTGCCTTGACCTGAGTTGCACCAGACCCCCTCTGTCGGACTCGGGTCTCTCCTCCATTTTGGATCTTGTGTTGACAGACAGAGGTGGGGGGGGGGGGGGGGGGGCAGGAGTAGCTCCACTACTCAGTGTCGAGCGGCGGCGCTACGTTAGCATGTGGGCGTCGTTAGGTCAGCGGACACCAGGAGGGATCAATTAACCCCGTCATCTGGTCGCTGGGACAGACCAGTGGACCAGGGCCGCTGCAGTAGTCTGTCCTCTGGTCTGTCTGCTGACCTGGTGTAGGTCTACCAAGTCTAGCCCTGATAAGGCGCTGTGTTTTTTTTCGTTCAAACAATGCATGGAACAAAGCAATGGACAGACTACCAACACCCCCGTCACCAACACCACTACACCGCCCCGAGCGATCTGCTCTTGTGCCAATAAGATAATGAGTCTCACGTTTTATCACCGCCTTAGTGGCAAAGGCTTTATGACACACACACACACACACACACACACACACACACACACACACACACACACACACACACACACACACACACACACACACACACACACACACACACACACACACACACACACACACACACACACACACACACACACACCTCCCCCCTAGTTCCCGCCCAGCAGACTGGCAGGGTAGTTGGCCCAGGAGCCCGGGGGCGTTGTGTGGGGCGGGGGGGGGGGCTAGACTGGTACCCATGTCTCCCACTAACGAGGACGTTTCGTCTGGAGGACATTTTGAGTCTCAAAATGTCCGTATAGACTCCTGTCGGGAGTACGAGTTAAACACAGAGCGACAGGACCACTCAGGATATTTAGTGTCGGGGGGTGTTTGTGCGTTTTTAATTGGGGAGTTGTGGCTGTCGGCGTTGAACACACCTCAGCTCTGATGAGGATGTCATTTCAGATCCTGTATTACCAACCAACACACACACACACACACACACATGGACACACACAGGAAAACGTACATTCACACGCACGCACGTCTCTGTTATTGTTTGCGCGTGCGTGCAAACAATAACTCAAACAGAGACATACACACCTCTGGAGATTATTTTAAATGTGTGTGTGGGCTTACCAACAGAGGCGTCGCTAAGCAGCCTGCTGGGGGCGCTGACCAGCGTGACGTACGAGGACCCGACGCAGCACCTGGAGAGAGAGCAGGCGCTCGCCAAGCAGTTTGCAGAGATCCTGCACTTCACGCTGCGCTTCGACGAGCTCAAGGTCCACAAGAACACTGGACACACACCGCCCTACACACTAGGCTGGTTCCTCTAGAAACATCACATCTACCTCACATTATCTATAGAACTACTGGAACTAGTTCCTCTAGAAACATCACATCTACCTCACATTATCTATAGAACTACTGGAACTAGTTCCTCTAGAAACATCACATCTACCGCACATTATCTGTACAAGTACTGTAACTGTTCCTCTAAAAACAACACATATCGACGCAAGTACTGTAACTAGTTGCTCTAGAAACAACACATCTACAACACATTATCTATAGAGGTACTGTGATAGTTCAAAATAGCATAGCTACAACACATTATCTTTACTGTTATGGTTAATCTGGGAATATCTTTTCTACTATCCTCATCTATAGAAGTACTGCAATAGTTTCTCTAGAAACATGACATCAACATCACGTTATGTTTAAAATGCTGTAACTGGTTAATCTAGAAACATCGGCAACATCTGTTAGGATTGCATCTGTGAAGCGGCAATACTGAAGCACAAGCAATCGGATCGTTTTAAATGGGCACTGCACAAGTTATCATCTAATAATAATGATGATAATAATCTCAAAATCCTCAAGCAAAGATGTGTAACCCCAATTTCCGACATGTTGGGTCCTGTCATATTTTCATGCCAACCCTGACCTGAACAAACTCAGCTACTTAACTGTACCAGAATGATTAGCTGATCCTGGCGGTTTCTTACAAATACCGGGCAGGACTTACACTGAGCTGGACTAGGCCTTCCACCTCCGTCGTATATATATATATATATATATATATATATATATATATATATATGAGGATTAAACGTATCTCTCTCTGGGGAAGAGAACGGGGACGTGGGAATGGTGTGAAGAAGATGAACGACCGTTACCCTCTGGGGGGCTGCAGTCCTGCAGTGTGTTGTGGTTTATAGATGAGCAACCACTCCAAGAGATGGACGTCTCTCTCTCTCTCTCTGTCTCTCTCTCTATCACTCCCCCCCCCCCCCCCCCACCCTCATTTTACACCAGTCAGCTGAACGTAAAACTGTCAGACACACAGTTTTCTCTCGAGCACTCTCCTATTCACGCTCAACTGAGTCTTATTAATGTCAGTTCTGTATAAAAACACAGTGGCTCCTGATCCCTCGTCCCTGGGGGGTCTTACTGGGTTCCCCCCCCCAGTCATAGCCCCCTCAGGTGAGGTACCAGCGGCTCTATCCGGGGTCCATGGTGGACGGGGTCTCCTGACCCACTTAGCATGTCTGGCTGCCCAACATGTACCAAAACATGACCCCCGACAGCCAGCCCTGATTGGTGGCTTGTTGGTCTGACTGGTTGGTCTGATTGGTTCGCCATTTTAGGGGACATACTATTGGCTGTCTGGTGTGAAAGTGTGTCAAAATAACATCCTCATCATCATCTTCATTTCAACAGACAGACTTAGGCTAGACATGGGCGTGGCCCATCTGCATCAGCAGTTCTGCAGCGTGCACTAATGCATGGATTCTCTGTCTATTTCTCTTTCCATTTTTCTTCTCTCTCTCCGTTTAGACTTGACTCATCGGTAAAAATCTCCTTCACAGTTTAAGTCTCGCAGAATTCCCAGCTCCGCATTAGGCTCCGCCCCCATGTCCAATAGCAGGGATGATCGTCCTTTACAACTGGTCTCTGAGCCGGTCTGTTGAGGTCCAGACACCCTATGCTGCTGGTCCAATGTGTCCCCCCCATAGCTCACGAGGAAAGAGAGAGGGTGACAAGGATGGAGAGAAAGGAGAGGAAGAGAAGCAGAGGGGGGGGGGGGGGGGTGAAGGGGAGAAATGGGAAGAAGAGGAAGAGGGGAAATGGGAAGAGGGAGAGGGGAAGGAGGAAGAGGAGAAAGGGAGCCGGGGGGAAAGAGGAAGAGGAGAAATAGGAAGAGGAGGGAGAGGGGAAAGAGGAAGAGGAGAAAGGGAGGAAAGGGGGAAAGAGGAAGAGGAGAAAGGGAAGAGGAGGAGAGGGAGGAAGGAAAGAGGAAGCAGAGAGAGGAGAGGAGGGAAGAAAAAGAGGAGAAAGGGAGGGGAGGGAGGGGAGAGAAGAGTAGGGAGGCGGAGGGAGGGTAGAGGAGCAAAGGGAGGGAGCGAGTGTGTAGATTGGAATCAGCAGATCGACGTGTAATCGCATCATGTTCCTTTTTATGTCAGGTCTACCCCCACCCCCCCCCCTCCCTCCAGGCTATGCCTCTTCTTTTTTTTCCCACCTCCATGCTGACAACTTCCTGTCAGCGTGATGACATCATCATGTCGGGCATCGCCAGACACCCTCCCGTTTCCCTCCGTCTCTGTTCCCCTACAGCCTCCTTCTGTACCGCTCTCCTCCTCTAGGGTCCCTTGGTACCCCCCCCCTCCCTGTGGTGAACACAGTGGTGTATGTTTTGTTTGTTTCTATCTCCTAACGTGCTGTTTGTGTGTGTGTGTGTGTCCGATACAGATGACCAACCCGGCCATCCAGAACGACTTCAGCTACTACCGGAGGACGCTGAGCCGGATGAGGATCAACAACCTACCGGTGGGTTCCTCCAGTCCTCTCCCCATCTCCCTCCCATCCGTCCCATACGCCCGTTTATGGGCATCCCCCCCCCTCAGGCCCCCTAAAATCTAGGTCACCGTGGTAACAGTGCCCAGGCTGGGTTCACGGCCCCTGCTGGGCGTGAAGACAGGGGAAACCCCCTCGCTACGCTGGGAGCACAATAGTGCTCTTCTTCTCTGGATAAATGACTGTGTTGAGGAATGACTTGTGTCAGTTTGAGTTGAGATATCAGACCCACATTTCTGGAAGAATTGCACCTTCTTTTTTTTTTTTCTGCTCCGCAAAGGAAAGTCTATTAGTTAAGGTGTTTGACTCCCAGCTTCTGCGTTCGATCCCTAATATCCAAATTCTACCTGTAGGCTTCCAAGAGCAAGATGCCCACTGACCCCTACCTGCTCCTTAATGACTTGTCTCTGTACTGCCTAACCCCATCCTATCCATAAAGACCGGTCTCTGAACTGTCTGAACCCTTCCTATCCTTATTGACCTGTCTCTGTAATGTCTAACCCCATCCTATCCTTAAAGACCGGTCTCTGTACAGTCTAGCCCCTTCTTTCCCCTCACTGACCTGTATCTGAACTCACTGGCAATCTCTTTAGAGAAAAGCGTCTGCTACATGACGACGAAGCACATTTGAATGTCTTCCTTCCGTGCAACGTCGACATGGCACTTCTTGTCATCGGAGAAGTCTCCTCTCATTTTTGTCATTTGGGTGAATAACGTCTGGCTCTTCTGCATACATGCCTGTGTGCTGTTCAGCGGGGACGCTTGGTTTCATGCGATCCTTTCAGACTGTTCCGTTAGCCAAATGGTCCCCGACAGTAGGCTGTCGCGTGGCGTCCCGTCGGAGGGCCTCGCTGTCTGCTCGTCTCGGCGGCGTCTCAGGCGTCACAGGGAGACGGTGGAGATGAAAGCCCAACGTCCCTCGTGTGAAACGCATGCTCTCGATTTAAGTCCTCTCTTAAAAGCCCAGACGAAGAAAAATACTACAGATATTAGACATTGAAGGAGATTATTTATATCCTCGCACCTTTTTGTTCTTTCCCTGAAAGGTAGACGGCTTGAGGCCCGGACGGCTCCTGATGTTTAAAGATGCATCTAGAACAGGATGAATCCCGCAGGGTTCTCTGTGAAACGTTCACAAGACTAGGCGGAGCCAGGACACTTTGTTTGGATGGTTAATAATCAATGTTGTTTCTGTAAGCGCTTTAATATTTATCTTTAATAATGTTCCAGGCGGAAGGGGAGAACGAGGTGAACAACGAGCTGGCCAATCGGATCTCCCTGTTCTATGCCGATGCCACGCCCATGTTGAAGACGCTGAGCGACGGCACCACCAAGTTCGTGTCGGAGGTGAGGAAAGAAAAAGGTGGACTTCGACCCTGATGGATGGACGTATCACTTCATTAGATCTCTCTCTCGCTCTCTCGCTCTCCTGCTCCCCATCTGTAGAACAAGAACGTCCCCATTGAGAACACGACGGACTGCCTCAGTACCATGGCCAGCGTGTGCAAAGTCATGCTGGAGACGCCGTAAGTGCTCACCTGGACTCTGATTGGTCGTACTGTTTTTGTTAGAGGATCATCTGGAGCTAGATCTGTCCTTTAACGATTGTCCTTTAAATGTCTTTCAAATGGGATTCCTGCCGCAATCCGCATGAAGGGGGATGTACAAACAAAGCCCCCCTGCCTTGCTCACTGTGTGTGTGTGTGTGTGTGTGTGTGTGTGTGTGTGTGTGTGCGTGTGCGTGCGTGCGTGCGTGCGTGCGCAGGGAGTACCGCAGCCGCTTCACCAACGAGGAAACGGTGTCGTTCTGTTTGCGCGTGATGGTGGGCGTCATCATCCTCTACGACTACGTCCACCCGGTCGGGGCCTTCGCCAAATCCTCCAAGATAGACGTGAGTCTCCGCCCCCGCCCCACACCCTGTGATGGGATTGGCCGCCGGGCCCTCTGTGACTAAAGACGTTGTGTCTGTGTGTTTGTCTCCCACAGATGAAAGGTTGCATTAAGGTCCTCAAAGACCAGCCGCCGGGCAGTGTGGACGGTCTGCTCAACGCTCTCAGGTACGGCGTTTCGCTGACCGGGGCGGAACAGATTTTCAGTTCAGCCTGTAAACACATCCCCTTTGACGGTCCGTGGAGCAGGGTGTGGGTGCCCAAACCGTTTCAGCTCGGGAATACGCTTTCTAACGTTTGTGCGTTGTTTATTTTTTCGCAGGTACACGACGAAACACCTAAACGACGAGTCGACCAACAAGACGATTAAGATCATGCTGCAGTAAGAGGCTCGTCGCCCTCGGCAACAGCCCCCTCTCCGATGGGCGGGAACCACTCAGAATTAATCTTTTTACGCTTCTTATTTAATTATTATTTTAAAGCAAACGGGCTGCAGCTCCGCCCACCTTTAGGACGCGAGATGTCGTCATGTCCGTCATGTGCCAAAAAGCTGTCGTGGAGTTGCAACGTTTCCGATGTTTATCCACTAGAGCCGACGTCTGCTCAGGTGTTTTTAAAAGCAGGGGTTGTCCCCCTGTGCCAGGGAGCGCGGCGAGCTACACTTGAAACATTTCAAAGAAAGAGAAAGAAATATATAAATCGATATATATATCAAGAGAAAGAAGTATATATTATTTTTGTCTGATTAGTTATTTAATATTACATCTTCTGCATGAACAAAAGGATGTCCTTTTGAGTTTTCCTCTATTTAAGATCGGTTTGAGTTGAATGTGTCTGCTCTGCTGTGCGCGTGATGTTGTTGTTGTTGTTGTTGTTGTTGAGACGGTACCTGTCCCGGCGAGATTAACAGTACTGTTTTATATTTTTTTATAGGTTTTGTTTTGTTTTGATTTTGGATAGTTGTGCATCTGATGATTTTCAAACTGTGACGCGTGGAGTGAGTGCTATACATGGACAGGGTCCCATCGCTGGGAAAAATACAAACGACAAAGAAAAAAAAGCAACAACAAATAAAACGGGAATGTTTTTCTACAACTGAATCTCTTCCGGTCCTTATTTCCTGTCTCTGGGCTTCTGATGTTATCAGACATTGTGGCGTGGAGGGGGGAGGGGGGGGGGGGGGGGGGGGGGGTCATGTTTCAGCCTCCGGTAGGGTAGGTTGGGGGGAGGGGGACCGGCGGTCCCTACACAGCCACGGCGCTGGGCAAGGTCGTCCTTCCGGTGCCACTCCCGGGTTGATCCAATAAAGCCTCCATTATGGATGCATCTCGCCACACCGCCAAATATTTAGTTTGTAAAAGAAGATGAGAATGTCTCCGGCAAATATAGATTTAACCCCCCCCCCCCCCAACCCACACACAGCCAGCCCGGCGCTCGCCCATCCCATCACATCCAGGGGTCCTCTCTCTCTCCGTCTGTCTGTCTTTCAGAGCCAAGCTGAGGCAGTGGATTACAGGGTTAATGTTCTTCACCCTGCTCAACATGGGCACCGCAGGGTTGAATCTGATGGGTGGTCAAATGTGGTTGCTGGAACAAATTCTGTCGCACCGCAATTTACATCAACAGAAATACAGTGGGATGTTACAAAGCGGCTCAATGTTTATGCATTACGTGTTGTAAGCCCGCTGTCGGTTTATTATCACATTTCGAGAAATTGAATGTAATCCACAGATTTGAGTAAGTTTACCAAGCCTGCGTTTTTATCGGGGCCGCAATACCGTCCTCCTAAAGAAGGGGTGCTGACAGTTTGCTTTAGGGTTCAGTTGCTATTTAACATGACCTTTTGTGTCTGGTGTCTTTGGGCTGAATAATGGTTTCACTTTACACGACAACCCTTTTCTTTCTTTATTTTTTCAATCTTGTTCGTTTTGTGTAACGGCTGATGAATGGCTGAAGGGTGCACGTTCGTAACGGCACATTCACTTATTCATCGCTTGTCAAGTAGTCTTATGTCCGTGCCCACCGTGGTTAATAGCCTCATTAAGAACCATTAAGAGTCTCCACCTCCTTGTGGACATGCGGTAATAAACGGCCACCACGTCTCCATGTCCCTCCTGGCTCTTATCTCACACCAACATCAATATCTGTTCAGCTGCCCAACATAAACATCCCCCCCAGCACTCTCACCGCTGAAACCTTATATTTGTTCTCATCATGCTTTTCCCCTCCGTTTCTCCTAGTTTATTTTCCCGCCCTTTTCTTTAGGGCGGGACATACTGCAACGCTGCAGTCAGCTCTGCAGTGTTGCAGAACTTGGAGAGAGAGAGAGAGAGACTATAGAGGGGGCGAGAGAGTGTGAGACAGGCTATAGATGGAGAGAGAGAGAGAGAGAGAGAGAGGGGTAGCAAAGGGTGTGGCCCATCGGTTCTGCAGCATCCCTGCAATAGCGCTCTTTCTTCTCTCTCCCTCCCTCACACCCCCCTTCCCCCCTCCCTCCCCAGCTCTCTCTCTCTCTCTCTCTCTCTCTCTCTCTCTCTCTCTCTCTCTCTCTCTCTCTCTCTCTCTCTCTCTCTCTCTCTCTCTCTGTCTTTCATGGATTCAAAGGGCTTTTGGCATGTTACGTAAATCCACATTTCCAGAGCACAAAAAGTAAAATAAGATGCAAAATAATAATTATATATATAAATAGTCTCTCTCTCTGAGAAGGGTTGGAGGAGGATGAAAGGGTGAAGGGCTGGTATGTAGAGTGGTGCGATGTGGGTGGATTAACTGGTCCTTGAGGACGAGAGGGAGTGTGTGTGTGTGTGTGTGTGTGTGTGCGGTGAATCTGAAGTGTGTGTGCTGCTATTGGTTGACTCTTCCTGCCAGAGTGCAGTGGAAATGCAAAGTGTGCATGTTCTCTGCCGCACACCACACTTGCGGAGGGACTTGATGTCACCTGACCTGTGGTCACCGTGACAACCTGGGCGGTGGTCATGTGGGGCCCACCGCGACCGTGACCAGACTACGGTCTCCTCTCTTCTCTCTCAACCAATGGGAGAGCGGGTCCTGGGACGGGTCCGGGCACTGGTATCGGGTGTCTGCTTGTAGTGAAATAGGACGCTGATACTCCCCGTGTGTTGTGTCATTTAGCTTATCTCCGGTCACTTCAGCTCTGGAGGAGATGGAGGGGATTCAACCAAGGCTTGTTTCGGTCTCAGAAGCATGTGTATGTTTGTGGAGCATTTCCCTGACCAAACAGGAGCTGCTCTGGGGACACGTTTGTGTTTCTGATGGAGCCTAAGGAGGAGTTTAGGAGGTGCTAGACCTCGGCTCCTCTCCCCCTCCACTCCTCCTCTCCTCTCATCCTGCTCCTCCTCCGCCTCCCCACTCTACCCGCTCCTCCTCCTCTGTGCTCCTCTCTCTACACTCTAGGTCTCTACACTAGGTCTCTACACTCTGGGTCTCTACTCTCTAGGTCTCTACACTCTGGGTCTCTACTCTCTAGGTCTCTACTCTCTAGGTCTCTACACTCTGGGTCTCTACTCTCTAGGTCTCTACTCTCTAGGTCTGTACTCTCTAGGTCTCTACACTCTGGGTCTCTACTCTCTAGGTCTCTACACTCTGGGTCTCTACTCTCTAGGTCTCTACTCTCTGGGTCTCCACTCTCTAGGTCTCTACACTCTGGGTCTCTACTCTCTAGGTCTCTACTCTCTAGGTCTCTACACTCTGGGTCTCTACTCTCTAGGTCTCTACTCTCTAGGTCTGTACTCTCTAGGTCTCTACACTCTGGGTCTCTACTCTCTAGGTCTCTACACTCTGGGTCTCTACTCTCTAGGTCTCTACTCTCTGGGTCTCCACTCTCTAGGTCTCTACTCTCTGGGTCTCTACTCTCTAGGTCTCTACTCTCTAGGTCTCTACACTCTGGGTCTCTACTTTCTAGGTCTCCACACTCTGGGTCTCTACTCTCTAGGTCTGTACTCTCTAGGTCTCTACTCTCTAGGTCTGTACTCTCTAGGTCTCTACACTCTGGGTCTGTACTCTCTAGGTCTCTACACTCTGGGTCTCTACTCTCTAGGTCTCTACACTCTGGGTCTCTACTCTCTAGGTCTCTACACTCTGGGTCTCTACTCTCTAGGTCTCTACACTCTGGGTCTCTACTCTCTAGGTCTCCACACTCTGGGTCTCTACTCTCTAGGTCTGTACTCTCTAGGTCTCTACTCTCTAGGTCTGTACTCTCTAGGTCTCTACACTCTGGGTCTCTACTCTCTAGGTCTCCAGACTCTGGGTCTCTACTCTCTAGGTCTCTACTCTCTGGGTCTCTACTCTCTAGGTCTCTACTCTCTGGGTCTCTACGGCGTGGATCTCTATGCCCAGGGGGTACAGACACAGGGGAACAGACCCAGGGGTACAGACCCAGGGGGTACAGACCCAGGGGGTACAGACACAGGGGGTACAGACCCAGGGGGTACAGACCCAGGGCAGCATAGTATAGCACAGCATAATTCCAGTTTAATCCCACCTTAACAGCCTTGTCTGGCAGGGTCTTACTGAAAACGAAACGTTTAAGTGGCAGTTTAGAAACACTTCTGTAATGATACAGACGGTCCTGAATCAACGGTCAGATATAGAATTGTTTCTTAATACACTTCCAGTTCCTCATTTGAGGGAAATATTGTATTTAGATGTATTTCACCATATAATAAGCCTGTGTGTCATGGTTTATTCATTGGCTATTCTTGAAAATGTTGGAATCATTCTCAAATCTTGACATCTTGAAAGTTTCTTCCAAGCTAAACTGGCATAACTGTCAATCGTGTTTGCTAATAGTTTCTTCTTCTGCTTCCAGTGTACCCCCCTGAAACACACACACACACACACACACACACACACACACACACACACACACACACACACACACACACACACACACACACACACACACACACACACACACACACACACACACACACACACCACCCTGAGAACTGAGCTCTGTCCTCAGACCGCAAGATCCCCTAACTCACTCTTCAT
>NC_079434.1:9871788-9882550 GCF_026213295.1 Gadus chalcogrammus
CACACACACACACACACCCCCCCAACACACACAAACACACGCAAAAACATATAGAACAGCCATAGTATGAGAGACAAAGTCTCTGATCTAGTCTTTCTTGTTCTCTCTCTCTACCTCTCTTTTTATCTCTCTAGTGTCTGGTGTAGTCTCTCTCCCTCGCTCTCTCTCTCTGTAGTCCACCCTCGCCATCCAGTCTCTGGTGAGGTCTCTCTCTAGTCTCTCTTTCTCTAATCTCTGGTTTAGGCTCTCTCTCTCTCTCTCTCTCTCTCTCTCTCTCTCTCTCTCTCTCTCTCTCTCTCTCTCTCTCTCTCTCTCTCTCTCTCTCTCTCTCTCTCTCTCTCTCTCTCTCTCTCTGGTCTCTGCTGTTGTCTCTCTAGCCTCTCTCTCTCTCTCTCTCTCTCTCTCTCTCTCTAGTCTCTGGTGTTGTCTCTCTAGCCTCTCTCTCTCTCTCTCTAATATCTCTTTCTCTGGTGTTGTCTCTCTAGCCTCTCTCTCTCCCTCTCTCGCTCCCCAGTCTCTCTCTCTCTCCAGTCTCTGGTGTAGTCTCTCTACCAGCCATGCTACCAGACATCATGCATTATGCAGAGTGTCTGCTCTCATCGCCGCCAGACGCAGCATGCCAACACATGTTTAATTCACGCCGCGCTTTACCCCTATCGCCGCACACAGGAAACCACCCAATCTACCTCCACCTCTCCCTGCACACATAACCCCACCCAACCTACCTCCACCTCTCCCCGCACACATAACCCCACCCAACCTACACTTCTCCCCGCACACATAACCCCACCCAACCTACCTCCACCTCTCCTCGTCACACATAACCCCACCCAACCTACACCTCTCCCCGCACACATAACCCCATCCAACCTACCTACACCTCTCCCCGCACACATAACCCCACCCAACCTACCTCCACCTCTCCCCGTCACACATAACCCCACCCAACCTACCTACACCTCTCCCCGTCACACAGAACACCACCAAAACCTACATCCACCTCTGTGTCTCTCTACTCTGCCACGCCCTGTCCCACAGTACACCACCTATCATACACCTCCCTCTCAATCTACCTCTACCTCGCCCACTTGGTGTCTCTCTGGCTCTCTCTCTCTATCCCTTTATTGCTCTATTCATCTCTCTCTGTCTCTCTCTCTGTCTCTCTCTCTGTCTCTCTCTGGGGTCATAGTGAGGGTTAATGGATGACATGAGTGTATGGATGGATGAATGAGTCAGTAGAACAGATGACAGCATGAGGTCCCGTGTTCCAAATATCTGCCAGCAGAAGGAAGTGTGTGCCTGTGTGTGTGTATGTAAACGTGTGTGTGTTGCTGAGTGCCCACATGTTTGTGTGGGGGCAACAGCATGTGTGTACCTGTGTGCCACCTGTTTTCTCTGTTGTGAAAACATCATGCTTGTCTTACTCCAACAGACGCTGTTTCCACACCAGGAGCATGTCTCCCTTATCACCCTGATCTCCCTGTGTCTCAATCTCTGTGTCCCTCCCTCCCTCCCTGCCGCTCTCTGCCTATCTATCTTAGTCTGTTCCTCCCCTCTGTCTGTCTGTCTGTCTGTCTGTCTGTCTGTCTCTCTTTGTCTCTTTCTCCCTGTCTGTCTATGTCTCTGTCTGTCTGTCTGTCTGTCTGTCTGTCTGTCTGTCTGTCTGTCTGTCTGTCTGTCTGTCTGTCTGTCTGTCTGTCTGTCTGTCTGTCTGTCTGTCTGTCTGTCTGTCTGTCTGTCTGTCTGTCTGTCTGTCTGTCTGTCTGTCTGTCTGTCTGTCTGTCTGTCTGTCTGTCTGTCTGTCTGTCTGTCTGTCTGTCTGTCTGTCTGTCTGTCTGTCTGTCTGTCTGTCTGTCTGTCTGTCTGTCTGTCTGTCTGTCTGTCTGTCTGTCTGTCTGTCTGTCTCTCTTAGTCTCTTTCTCCCTGTGTGTCTGTGTCCCTGCCTGTCTGCTACTGTCTCTCTGTCTGCGTCTCTGTCTGTCTCTCTCTGTCTTCACTCTCTCCCTGTCTGCTACTGTCTCTCTGTCTGCGTCTCTGTCTGTCTCTCTCTGTCTTCACTCTCTCCCTGTCTGCTACTGTCTCGCTGTCTGCGTCTCTGTCTGTCTCTCTCTGTCTTCACTCTCTCCCTGTCTGCCTCTGTCTCTGGCCGTCTGTAGCTGTGTCTGTATGTCGTCTCGTCTCTCCCGACTGTGTCCCTCCCTGTCTGTCCTGCGTCCAGCAGTACCCCCTCAGCCCCCGCTCCAGTGGCCTCTCTGTTTGGCCTCACAACAGGCTCCCTGATCAGCGCACACTAGAGGAACAACATCTGCCCGCTGTTATGATGCAGAGACTCGGGCGTAACGTGACTCACCTGACGGGGGGAGAGCCGGAGGTCTGACGGAGACTCACTGTTCACCGGGAACTCAGATACGTCATTAGTGTTTGTGGGAACAGTGCGTGCGTGCGTGCTTATCCGTGTGTGTGTGTCCATCCCTGTGTCTGTGTGTACTGTGTGGGTGTGTTCGTGTGTGTGTCCTTGTGTCTTTGTGTGTGTGTGTGTGTGTGTCTAAGTGTGTATGTGTGTGTGTAGAGTGTGATGGAGTGAGTTGGGATTTAGTAAACACAACGTCTGTAACCAAGCAGTGCTGGTCTGATCTCTATCTAGACAGAACTCCTGCTGGACCTCTTCTGTGCTCCTTCTGCAGGCCTCCTCCCCTTTGTCGAGGCTCCTCCCCTTTGTCGAGGCTCCTCCCCTTCCGGGCCGTCCCTCTCCCGGGCTTCAGGAGGCTTAGGGTTAGCTGTACGGTTGACTTGTCATGTGGGCCGGAGAAGCCCTTTGAGACTGCAGCGGTGATGAAGGGATGTTCTAATAAAACGGACAGATGTGAAACAAGAGTCACCTGGTTTTACACATTTCTTTACGCACACGGGGATGGTTCGTGTAGAGGGGGATATGTGGATGATATGTCGGGACATTTTGGAATGACCGTGACAAACTGGGGTAGACGAATATTAATATACTGATGGACAAGATCAGGGCTTGGTATTGGAGGATAACGAAAAATTATTCTTTCTCCCTTTCTCTGTATATCCTCCCCCTGTCTCACTTTCACTCTATCTCTCTCTCCATCTGTTTTTCTGTCTGTCTGTCTCTCTCTTTCTCTCTCCCTCTCTGTCTCTCTCATTCCCCTTCTCTCTCCCCTCTTCTCTCTCTCTCTTTCTCCCCTTTTATCTCCCCTTTTCTCTCTCTCACTGTCTCTCTCTGTAAAATATATATATATTTATAAAATATATATATAAAGTGTGAACACGTTGCGTTATGTCAGAGGTCAGGATGAGGTCTCAGAGGGCCCAGGGGGGGGGGGGGACCCGGCCAGCGTCTGCTCTTCAGGCCGATCCTCCTCCTCTTCCTCCTCCTCCTCTTCCTCCTCCCCCTCTTCCTCCTCCTCCTCTGCTGCTCCTCCTCCTCCTTCTCCACCTCCTCCGCTGCTCCTCCTCCTCCTCCTCTTCCTCCTCTTCCTCCTCTTCCTCCTCCTCCTCCTCTTCTTCCTCCTCCTCTTCCTCTTCCTCTTCCTCCTCCTCCTCCTCCTCCTCCCCCTCCTCTCCGCCCTCGTGCTCCTGGACCACTTCGCCCCAGAGCCTGGCTTCTGGAGCGCCACCGGCCCCTCTGAAGCCGGAGCCTGGAGTGTGTCCGGTGGCGTTTAGAGGGAAGTTTCCCCCCCTCCCACCAATCACAGGAGAGCGAGGGGGGTTTCTCTACTCTCTCCTGAACCCACTGCATGTCGTTGAAGACCGCCGTACCGGAACGTTCCGAGAGACGCCCTCCATGCACTTGTTGCTTGTTGACGATGGCGCCAAAGTGCATGCTGGGCACTCCTACAGATGGGGGCATGTGTTGTTTTTTTTTAAAGTGCTGCGATGAAAAGTAGAATGGAATGTCTCGGATTTGGTTCAAACTGAAAATCCGGTGTCGACCTTCCCCTCCCAGCGCTCCAAAACCCCACCAGCTGTCTCCCGCTTCGTTCACGGCATTCAGACCCGTCGCTTTGGAATCGGAAACCTGTTAGAATAAAATTTAGGACCGTGAGTGAGATAATTCGCCCCCCATGGAGATAAATATAATGTCTTCCGCTGGTCTTAGAGAAACATTTAGCCCCTCTCTCTCTCTCTCTCTCTCTCTCTCTCTCTCTCTCTCTCTCTCTCTCTCTCTCTCTGTGTGTGTGTGTGTGTCTCTCTCTCTCTCTCTCTCTCTCTCTCTCTCTCTCTCTCTCTCTCTCTCTCTCTCTCTTCAAAGCCCTGATCACCGTGGCAACCTGACCTGAACCTCAGGGTGTCAGCTGTTGAACAGAGCTGAACATCAGCTGTCGGCACCCATCCACAACGCCTCTCTCTCTTATTCTCTCTCTCTGCCTCTGTTTCTCCTATTCTATCTCTTGCTGTAACTCCCTTCTTTTCGCGCTCTCTTAGTCGCTCTCTCTCCGTCTTATGCCGCTTTTCCACTGCATGGTACCAGCTCGACACGACTCGACTCGACTCGACTCAGCTCGCCTTTTTTGCGTTTCCACCGCGATCTAGTACCTCAAGTGGCTGCTTTTTCTAGTACCGCCTCGCTCTAGGTTCCAAGCGGCTGAGCCGATGCTAAAATGTGACGTCGGCAGACGGCCGGCCACTGATTGGCCAGAGAGTGTGACGAAGTCACGAGAGCGACATGGCAACCATGCTGGTAACGATAGAACAGCCATAGTAGCGCCGCAGCCAACATATTCCACTTCTTCAACATGCCAGCTAATAATACGAACACGAATACCATCGCATCGATGTTCTCCATTGTTGTTATGTGGGTTCTGTCCATGTGTGGGTTACGTAGGTGTTGTTTGCGTCGCGTACAAAAATACGTCACGGCCCTTTCGCGCAGACGACCCCGCCCACGTCCCGGAGGTACTATTTGCGGTGGAAAAGCACCCGCGCTGCTACCGTGTCGAGTCGTGTCGAGTCGTGTTGTGTCGAGTCGAGCTACATGTGCGGTGGAAAAGCGGCATTATTCTATTGCTCTCTCTCTAGTCTTCTATCTCTCTCACCCCTCTTTCTCTCTCTCTTTGTCTTTCTCTCTCCTTTACTCTCTCTCTCCCTCCCTCTCTTTCTCTTATTTTCTCTCTCTCACCCCATCTCTCTCTCTCTCTCTCTCTCTCTCTCTCTCTCTCTCTCTCTCTCTCTCTCTCTCTCTCTCTCTCTCTCTCTCTCTCTCTCTCTTATTTAATCTCTTCTTAGAACCCCTCTCTCTCTCTCTCTCTCTCTCTCTCTCTCTCTCTCTCTCTCTCTCTCTCTCTCTCTCCAGCAGCTGTCAGTGTCACTCGGCCGTTGTGTTGTGAAGTGTGCCTTCTGGTCCTGGTGCAGTTGGGCTGCTGCTGTGGGGGGCTACAGGGCGTTGCTGCTGTAGGTCTGGGCTGCAGTGGAGTGGGGTTGCCGTACGGTGGACTGCTCTGGTTTGGGGGTGCTCTGGTTTTGGGGGTGCTCTGGGGTCGTAAACACTTTTGTCGCTGTACCCTTTGTCCCAACGTGACCACTTGACGGCCTCGTAAACACCCCTACTTCACACCCCCCGCTACACCAACACAGCCCTCCCCCTTCCAGGGGCTCCTTTATCATAACATCAACCCCCCTCCTCCCCCCTCCTCCCCCCACACCTCTGGACCCCTCCACCTCCCCCCCACAGAACCTGTACCACCCAAGAACGCTTCTACCCAGAATGCATTCTTTTATTAAACAATGATGATGTCCCTGATCCAAAAGAGACACGAGGTGAGATGGAAAGTGGAAACAGAGAATGGAAGTAGAGAGAGGGGTGAGGGGGGAGAGAGGGGAGACGAGACAGCTGAGGAGAGGGGGAGAGAGGAGGAGGGAGGAGAGAGAGGCGTCCAGGGGTGGAGGTGTCAGAAGAGGTACACCATGTCCTGGGGTGCTTCATATAGGAGCAACTGGTTGATCCCCTAGCCCCCTCCTGACCCTTCTGACCCCTCCTCCCCCCTCCTCCCCCCTCCTCCCCCCTCCTGCCCCGGCGCGGGAGGAAGTCGTTTGTCAGGCCGATCCCTCTGGAACACCGCTGGGAACGCCGCTGGATTTAGACGCTTCCTCCACCGCATCCAACAGGACCCGCTTCCCACAATCCTCCTCTTCTCTGCTCCGCTCGCCTCTTCCCCCGTGTGTGTGTGTGTGTGTGTGTGTGTGTGTGTGTGTGTGTGTGTGTGTGTGTGTGTGTGTGTGTGTGTGTGTGTGTGTGTGTGTGTGTGTGTGTGTGTGTGTGTGTGTGTGTGTGTGTGCTGAAGCCTATTCGGTATGAAGCCAGGAGCTATGTGACCCGCATCTCTTTCTAGGAACAGAGAGACATGCAGCTGTTAAACTCGCTCACTCTGTCCTTATCTACCCAGACCTCTTTCTCTTATTTTCTCTTATTTTCTCTCTCTCTCTCTCTCTCTCTCTCTCTCTCTCTCTCTCTCTCTCTCTCTCTCTCTCTCTCTCTCTCTCTTTTCTCAATCTTTCTCGTTCTCTTATGAACAACACCTGCTCCAAAGTGTTAATGAAAATGGTAAAACAACAGCTTTTATGGCGCTTGATATAAGGAGCTAGAGAAATCTAAATTGCAGGTGAGTGATTTCCTATAGGGAAGCAAAGCTGTTAAAATATGAACGCAGTAGCACTTAGAGAGATTCTATCACCTCTCTTTATTTCACCGGGAAAGGCAGGAGTTGAGCTGAGCTCAAATGAGCAATAAAGTTTCGGAGACGTTTATAGTCCAGTGGTTTACTGTGATCATCTGTCCTGTATCAGATGAAGAACTGGTTTCAATTACTTTATCAGATCAAAATGTTCCCGGTATTTCTGCTTATCTTGTGCTCGTTACTGATCAAATGATGTCAAAATGTGAACAATGATTATTGAGGATTTAGTATTTTGATTAACAAAATGTAAATCTAATAAATGTTTTACAAAATCGTTCTCCCTCTCTCTCTCTTGCTCGCTCTTTAACTGCCTACATTTCACTCTCTCTCTCTCTCTCTCTCTCTCTCTCTCTCTCTCTCTCTCTCTCTCTCTCTCTCTCTCTCTCTCTCTCTCTCTCCTTATCTCCCTACCCTCAGTTTCATAGCAACTGTATTAGGCACGCCAACACACTCAGCATTAATACAAACTCTTTCCAGGAAAATACTCCTCCCCCCCCCCTCTCTCTCCCAACCTCCATAACTCTCTCCCTCATTCTCCCCCTTCTCTCTTTTTTTCTCTCTCTCATCCCTCCCTCACTCTCTATATTGCTCTCTCTTTCTCCCCCCCCCCCCCCCCCTCCATCCCTACCTCTCTCTGTCCCACCCGCTCCCTCTCCCTCCCCCCCCCCCCCCCCCCCCCCCCCTCCCTCCCTCCCTCCCTCCCTCCCTCCCTCTCTATATCTCTCCCTCCCACCAGAACAGGTGGCCTACTTTCCACCAAACACACCAGGCAGCACCGTGCTGGGCTACCATTGGTCCTGCTTACTGGTGGGACTACCGTGCTACTGGTGCTGTTGCTAGGAGACAGGGGCCCAAAAAAATCTGGCGTTGACCGATTGCACCTGCTTCTAGCACACACTGCGGCATCATGGGAGAAAAACACTGTTGTTTTGTTCTTTGGCTCTATTCCTTTCTTTTTCTGCTTATCTCTCCTTTCAAGGATATGGTGATTGTGTGTGTTCTGCAGGGGTCAATCCCGAACCAGGGCTGTTGTCATGGAGGATCAGTGTTGGCACACGGCCTTCAGGTGTGTGACTTCAGGTGCTGTGTACACACTTTTGTCCTCGCTGCACATTGCGCCATGGAAGGAGTCCCAAACGCGGGTCGCTCCGTCTCCACTATGTCAAGTGTGCGCGGTCCCGACGGGGGTCTGCGCTCGATGAAGGTCAGAGACATCAAACAAAGCACAACACCGGGAACTCGACGTCGCAGCATAAGTGAATTGAGGTCTCTGAGTTAGGGGGTGCATGGGGAGGGCTGGGGCTCAGGGTGTAGTTGGGAGTACCTCCTAGCCTGCTTGCTGCGTAATTGATTCAAAAATGGTATTGATTAAAACGTTTTGATTTTCAAATGCACCGAAGTGATTCAAATATAATTGTATTCCTTAGCAGGAAAAGTTTAAAAGGTGGCGTGAGCGTGAATTCAAAACAAACAATGAAAAGCATTTACGACGATACAGCACATGGTTTATTAGGCTTTGGCCTCTTCTCCGTTTGCCTTTGTTTGTGCCAACCAGCTGGGAGCCAACAGGTGTAGGCTGTTAGCTGGACGCTACGGGGCGTCCGGGAAACCCTTCCTCGATACAGGAGTCACCCCAGGGCCGGCACTGACCTCAACACTGGGCTGCTAACCTTGAGAGCAGCGGGCCCCTGCATTATTCTAGAATCAACCTGAAGGTTAATCACTATTATACTCCAGAGAGGAAAACTATTTACTTGGTAAATATTTTTAAGAGATGCTGATTGTTTCTAGCTAACGAAGATAGTTATTAACCAAACTAGGCTTTTATAATAGAAACATAACTATAAATGGCTAAATTACTGGAACTGACTGAAATCCTTATATTACTATAACAACTGTTTGAAGCAAACCATAACCTAGTAACAAAGATGTTCCATTGCTATAATAATAATTCATAATATGTATAATTCATTTTGACTGCAGACAGATAATACGAGTTGTCAGGCCTGATCAAATTGAGCCAACAAATTTAAAATCTAAAAATATGAATATTTTAGAGGCCAGGTGACATAGTCAATGACATAGCAGGTCAGGGGAATGTTAACTGACCGCCATGATTGGCTGTCGCGTCCGATGTGGGAGGAGCTGTGCTGGCGTGCTGCTATGTTGGTGCGGTTCCGTCTGGACTAGTGCTAGACTGGACCCCATCCAGCGCCTAGCTGGACCCGGACCAGCTGGGCTCACTGACACACAGCACCCTGCCAGAACACACGGACCAGCTCCCCATCCCTCCCTGTCTCTGTGTCACACACACACACACACACACCCACATACACACATGCACGCAAGCGCACACACACACACACACACGCGCGTGCACACACACACACACACACCCACACACCCACAGACAAACACGTGCATGCAAGCGCACAAACACAGGCGTGCAAACACACACATACACACACACACACCTGCACATGGGCGAGCGAGCGTGCACGCACACACACACACACACACACACACACTGACACAGCAACCACCCCACTGTGGACCAGAGTGTTAATTGCGATGTGGGTCATTAGGCCAGACTCCGTTCACAAGGTCTGTCTCGCATGCAGCGCTCACGCCGGGGATTCTGGGAAGTGTCTGATGCCCGCTGTCAACACCATAATGTTCCCTTGCACCGCTAAAAATACCGGCGTGTTAATTGGTTTAATTTGGGGGTTATTTATGGGGATGGGCAGGTAGTGCTGGGGCAGTGAGTCGTCCCAGGGTAGTGATACGCTGGACCGGGCACTACTTTCTTTCAGTTTACAGCCCAGTTGCTCTGCACCAGCAGTATCATGCTGGTTCTACTGGGAGGAGAGGAAGAGAGTTATTTAGAGCACGCGTGGTTGTGTAATGGGATTACAATTCCTACCGGAACAAGACGTAGGAGAGATTCAATTTGATCCTGAGGACTTGATTGACAAAAGTAGTCATTAAAAAATACTTTCATTTTTTTTTAATAAATGTTAAGATGAGCAAAGGATAAAAGATAATATACCTCTTCAAATTAGTTTAAGTCTGGCTATCGTGATTGACAAAGAAAAAGGTTAAAATAGAAGATATAATCACATTCAGAATTGCTTCAGAAGTCCTCGATTATCCATTATAGTCTTCTTATACAGCAGTACTACACTCGTAACAGTACTGAACACCACCACTCAAGATATCACAGTCAGTAAAATCAGAAGAACAAATTGGCAAAAAAAATTAAAAGTTAAAATTGGATTCTTGGACAAAACAATATATCATGTTTATCTTCAGGCATTGGACTAAAATTGTCTTCGCTACTTCCTGATATCGATTATGGTGATAAAATCTACAGGCATGCTACTGAGACAACACTTTAACCGCTCAACACAATTGATCCCTCCTCTTCAAGGTTCGTAACAGGGCTTGGTTACCCACTCACCACTCCCTGCTTCATAAAGCTGTTGGCTTCATAAACCGACAGAGCGGACTGTCCCTGGAATCTCTTTACAACGTTTTTTCTCCCCTCACTGCTTTCCGGGTACGTCAATAGATATGAAAACAAGGTCCAGACTTTTGATGTCCTTTAGATTCTCACAGGGACGTTTTGATGTTGGCTAAAGGTGAGCTGGGCGATAAAAAGCTCTTGGCTGAGGCTCCAGGCTGACGTTGGGGTCTCCAGTCCAGACCTTGTTCACTGATCTTTATATTGTGAACATCACATGGCTTTGATTCCTCAGTTGTGTTTGCCTCATTTAGTGATATTTCGAGTACTGTTTGTTGTAACTATACTTCATCGTAAATATTGTTTACAACAACCAAAAAAATCGTACCTCCTGTAGGCTTTTAGTGATGGAAATGAAACATTCGTATAATTACTTGGAAAAATGTCACTTTCAACTTAAGTAATGTATCGTCGGATAACCAACAAACAAGCTCCCTGATTGGCAAACGAGCAATAAAAGCAACTTCATAAAAAGTTCTAAACTCCTGCCCAATCGGATTCGCTGACACGCCTTCCAGGCCATCCAATTAGGAGGCAGTAAAAC
>NC_079434.1:9882650-9977650 GCF_026213295.1 Gadus chalcogrammus
TATAGTTCATTATAGTAGTAGAGCTATACACACTCATTCATACAGTAAACACACACACACACACACAAGTTTCTCAGGGAGGTAGCGTTTTTTGAAATACATGTTCTGTTAAAACAAGTTTCGTTTCTCTTTACTGAGAACATGAGGGGCCCCTCTTTTACACACACACACACGCACGCACGCACGCACGCACGCACGCGCACACACACACACGCAAAACCCAAACAAGCGCATGCATGCGGGCGCACACGTATACACATGACTGTGTACACAGACATAGCAGTGGAATCTGCAAACGGTTTGTAAAAAGATTAGAGGATTCCAGCGCTACACACTGGAGATGTCGGCTTCTGACAAATGGCAAAAGATCTCAGATTATTTACAGCAAAAGAAAGAAGGCCACACTAACACAAGTAAACGTGTCATTGGACACAAATAAACAAATAATAAACAAAACACACCGGTTTCTCTTTTCAGTTTAATTACCCTTGTCATTCCCGAGGATAAAACAAGAAAACAGAAAAAATAAAACATCCTAATTATTTAATAATTCATTATCAATCGCAGATTGAAAACTCTATTTTATACAATGAATTCCACACAATCCAGAGGACACCCGCAGCTCAGCGACCTGCTCCCAGCCGTGGCTTGGTTACCACCAGCTGGCAGCGAGCCACCGGCTCGGCTGCACGGCTCTCGTTGCCGACTGTCACAGAGGTCAACGATTGCATATTTGTGAATGGAGCGCTCTCGCGCGGCGCGAATACATCAGGAAGAAGCAAAGGCCAAGTTACAGAGCATGCTTTGCAAGTGCCTCTCTGCCGATGTGGGACCGTAATAACTTACTGAACACCCGCAAAGTATTAATCTAAGTAAGAGTCACTTCCTCTGTAAATATTGAACGATAGACTCACACTGCCAAGTCATTGTCTGAAGGGCGATCGCCAAATGACCAAACAAACGTTTTATTTTGGCTGCCGGCTTGTTTGTCGCTTATGATTCATTCACTTTTAGTCATTTATAGAGCCGCAGACAGAAAAGGGAACAACAGAGAGACAAAGAGCCTTTTTATCATTGCATTTATCGAGCTCTGAATAAATTATTTCTTTGTTTCTCAGTAACACAATGCACAAACACTTGAAATATAACAGTCTTAGTCGAGTTCAGATGGACCACTTGTATATAGTTTGAGGTCAGTGTGAACAGACATGAATCTAATTCAAGTTCAGTTTGGATGAGACCTGAATCTAGTTTTAGGTCAGTGTGAAAGAGACCTGAATCTAGTTCGAGGTCAGTCTGAATTAAACCTGAATCTAGTTTGAGGTCAGTGTGAATGAGACCCAAATCTAGTTTGAAGTCAGTGTGAAAAGAACTGCATCTAGTTTAAGGTCAGTGTGAACAGACCTGTATCTAATTTAAGGTAAGTGTGAACAGACCTGTATCTAGTTTAAGGTAAGTGTGAACATACCTGTATCTAGTTTACGGTCGGTGTGAATGAGACCTGAATCTTTGAGGTCAGTTTGAACAGACCTGTATCTAGTTTACGGTCAGTTTGAAGGGACCTGCATCTAGTTTGAGGTTGACGTGAGGGGTGAGGGGTCTCCTGTTTCCCTGAGCCACCACCAGGGCGGCGTGGTTCCCACTACCCGAGTGTACAAGACAAGTTAAGCTCTGCTGCCAAACCAGGGCGAGGGATTTAGCCCACATTGCTGAATGGGCCCGAGCAGACCAGTGGCGCTGGCAAACAAACACAAGCGCCACATCAAAAGACGGGGAGGCGTCGACTGGAGCGGGAGAGGTCAAACCAGGGGTCAGACGGCGCATTCTGCTCAATGGAACAGGTCGTATTTTCATAGAGGCCGAGTGGCGACGTGTATCTCTTGTCTGATTTAATAATTTCACATACGATGTGACCTAATGTGATGCCAAGTCACGGTTGGCACATAAAGGAAGAAACACCGCCACACCTCAGACGGAAGTCTATCGCCGGTGGTAATCAGTGGATCGAGTTAACAGTGCAGTGCAAGCCATCCTTCGCCAAACACCGGGCTGGTCGGCAAGGTCTTGTGTTTGTGTTCATGTGTGCGAGATAAGGAGAACAAATCACGGGAGGTAGAGAAAGGGACAAGGAACTGTGGAGGGCCCGGTCAATGGGAACCATGTCGGTTAGGTTCTTAGAGTCTCGAATACACACGGTGACACGTTGACGGAAATAGTTTATGCATCAGTCAAAGAGCTCGTGAAATAGGGCCCAGGGAGCCGGAAGATTTGTTTAATGCCGCTTTTCTTGTGAAACTGTGTGTTCAGTGTTCCGCCCATGGATCTGTTCCTCATCTTATTCGAATGGATATGAAATTAAAAAATGAATTGTGACTCATGCCAAGACAAACAGTTACATTGACACCAGTGTGTGTAAGGTAGCCCCAAGCTATCCAAAAAGTCCCTGTAACTTTAACTCTATGCTCCTCAGTGCTCTCGGCTAGCTAATGCTCTGGGATGACAGTCATTTCAAATAGTGATTTTAAACAGTTTAAACAATGTAAAAAGACTGTGGTGGTATGCATAGGCTATTTGATGGGTTCAGCAGGGTGCATCCCTAGTCTTTGTAAATGGGTGTTTTTGAAGAATCCCATAATGCACCACATCCCCCGGTTATTTACCCTGATCGCAACTGTGTCAACAAAACCTCACCCCAAGGTAAGGTTTTGCCTAAACTTAGCTTAAACTCATACCTATATTTCTAACCTATCACCGAAACTAAACTATCTCTACACTAGCCCCTAAACCTCAAACTAGGGGTGTACGGTATAAACAGTATAGAAAGTACACCGGTGTGAATTTGCGCTACGGTATGGATTTTGACGTTACGTCAGACCGGTGTGACCGGTAGAAAGTGTTGTGTGTAACGCGTAACAAAGTAAGTAACGCGTTAAAATGTAAAAGTAAAGTTACGCGCAACTACTGAAAATATTCTAACGAAACATAGTTCCTTTTTCAATTCGGCGCAAAGGTTACTTTTCCAAGGCACGCAGGCGCGCTTGCTACGCGCCTGCGTGCTTGCGCAATTGTCCCTTCACAAGCTCTCATTCCTAACCGTACGAGACAGACCAGGCCCCCAGGAGCAGTGCATACTTCCTCAATCCACCAGTGCTCAACGGCCAAGCCTGGTATGCAGCTGTTTTAGCGGGCTGTGGACGGGTCCCTCGATTCATGGGGCCCAGAAGTAGATATCTCCGTTCACTCCAATGCAAGGGGGGAACAGGAATGTGTCTGTGCAAACAATTTCTCGATATCAATCAAAGGCTCATAAATTATCTTTATACCATGTACTAATAAAATGTACGTTTTCTCAAAACACCACCTCAAGCACTATATAAGCCGTTTTTATTTATTTATTTTCTGCAGGAGGGGTAGGCAGCTGAAAGGAGTCGTAGTGAGACAAATGTTGTTTCGGCCTGGCATCCGAGAGGGCTCAGTGCACGGCTCTGTTAACTTTGTGTGTCCGAGGTTTTTTCTCTTACTTAACATGAATGACGTTAATGGTTTTAAGGGACTGTGGTGACTTTTTATCACTTAAAGTCGCCGAGGGATATTTAGACAGACCTCTCGTTTATAATGCTACAACGCTAACAAAGCTAGAAAACGAAAATATTTTTGCATCCGGCACGTCATGCACTAGGGCAGGCCTATTCAACTAGCGGCCCGTGGGCGAAATGCGGCCCCTCTTATAAAATAAAGGAGAAACATAGTGGCATGCAAATCAGGTTTCTGTGTGTAGCTTATTCTGACAATGTTTGGCTCAACCGATACGTGTGAGTCTAGCTTTTCTCATATGAATGCCATCAGAACAAGGACATGTTGCTGCATGACCTATGAGAAGCTGCATGAGTGTCTCAGGATGAGCCAAACTAGGCAAACAAGGCAGTGCAATCTTTCTCACTGACTCACTGGGTCAAAATGTCTCATATGTACAGTAGTTCTGTTTTGTGATGATTCAAACAACATTGTTGAATTCTAAATACGTGTCCAAAATATGTGAGAACAAAATCTTTTATAATGATACGATTAAAAATAAAGAAGGAAGGAATGCGTCTGACAAGTTTATGTCATGTAGTAGTACTATATATATTAAGTTAACACTACTTTAAGTACGATTTATTTGTAGGGAATTCATTCACATAGTTTTACTCTGTGTGGCCCATGAACCCCCTGTGGTTTTCCTTTTCGGCCCACTTGTTAAGGAGGTTGAATAGCCCTGCACTAGGGCGTTGCTAGGCTCCCATGATGCGGAAGCAGATCTCTCCTTGATGTTGCCCTACTCCATTGAGCAGTTTTCATAGGAATGAATGGGCACCATTTTTTAATCCGCTGTCCTTTCTTTGATAGGTTCATGAGACAGGCGCATCGTGAAGCTGTCCTGCATATCAGACATTGCTTCCGCGGGCATTTTCTAAAGCCTGTCCTTACGACAAAATGCCAGTGGTGGAACGAGATAACAAACACCGTCACTGTTTACCTGTGTAAGTACATGGTTCCCTTTCAAAACGTAGATAGAAAGGGTTCAAAGAGATGGTCAAAACACTCTATCCCAGGCTCGCATTACCTTCCCGCACACACAAAACTATACGGCAAGGTCCGCTAGCAAGTGGAGAAAGAAATCCATGCTATTAAAGAGTGTTTTTCAGAGATGGAAGTAACTTGAGAAAATATTTGGCAAGTTTTGCTGCCTTACCAGTAATTTACCCCTCAGAAGCATTTATATCGAAATTAGAAGATAAAATTAACATTCTGTGATATAATACTGCTAACGTCTATGCCTATAATCATATCGTGATATTCCCTTTAGGGGGTCATCATTATGTTCCCCAGGTCCATGTTCCCCGTTTTTCCAAAAAAGGTTCCTATGTTCCCCTGTAGCAATACATACCGGGGAGCATAGGACCCTTTTCTGAAAGGGATTATATAGCACATTGTATAGCACATTTTATACACGCAACATGCAATTCATGATTCGAGTAATGAAGGGCCTGTGCCCCAGTAATTTGAGTCTAGAAACGCCCCTGCCGTACAACCCTACCTCAAACCCGTAAAGACACCTGATAGCAAAATACACCCTTTTCAAAATATAAACAAACCATCATCAGTTTGGTATACCTTAACCCGGCCATTCCTAATGCATCATGGGAGATGGAGTGCTGGCTGGGGGGGTCCCTGTTCATGTCAGAGAAGCATGACATTCCGGCAGAGCAGCAGGCCGGGCGTGGGAGCTCGCACAGCTAGCTCTCCGCTTGTTTTGAGTCTTTAACTTTCTCCCCCTTCATCTCTCCAATGGATGGGAAGCAAGGGGGGACAAACGTGGCCTGGATTTATCTGTAGTGATCAGGGATTTGTCAGGTGTCTCTTTGTAGTGCATGTGTCTTGGCATTTATATCTTTGAGGGACAGTGACTCAGAGTAGCTTCATGAGCTGACGGTTTCCCTTCTGTACAATCTGAATTATTTGTAGTATTTTGTGGGACTAAACGTAGGAATGCTTGCTAGTGCAGTGTCTTGCCTGTAGAAGCACTTTGTAAATAATGCTTTTTAAACACGCTACACAAACAGCTGGTGTGATTATCCGCACTGAACTGCAATTGTGTGTGGTGGAGCATGAAGTCTTTATCTGCTGAGCTTCACTTGTCCTGACACTGGGGAGAATGAGGTTCATGGTTGAAGGCATGCTGCCTGTGTGCGTGTGTGGTTGTCAAGGGGTCTTTGGTGTATATGGGGAAGAGCACACCAGTATCTGTAGTTTTTAATCAACCACGATCAGGAAAACCATACTCTCATTTCACTTTTAGACAGAAGAAGGAACTCCTTTAAAGGCAAAAATCAAATATCAAAAAATCAAATATCTTCACATTTTTCGATATCAAAATATATTTTTATTTGTATATCGACATATACAGCACTCAATGTTCAAATCAGATAATACATACAATACAATCATCACACACACACACACACACACACACACACACACACACACACACACACACACACACACACACACACACACACACACACACACAGACACACACAGACACACACACACACACATAAAGGTGTGTACATTGTCGATAGGGAAGTGTGCATACATGATGGCTACATTCCTCAAGCTGAGGGATGTTGTTTCAAGTTGTTTCCGTTATTATCAATGGAATGAGCTTTGAATGGACTTTGACATCATTAACAGCACAGCTATGCAATACTACAGTAAACCTTAACTTCAGACAGTTTTATGGCAAAATCAATCTCTGTACCTCAAACTCATTCTCTGCTGTAGTCTCTACTCCAGCCTCTGCAGCACACGCTGCTCTGGTTTTACTGCAGCCTTTTGACTCTACTTCAGTCTCTGCTACAGACAAATTAAGTCTCTAGAGATAGAGTCTCTAGAGCTTTAGACTCTAGTCGTCTTTAGCCTCTATTGTTGTCTGTAGAGTTTTAGACTCTAGTCGGCTTTAGTCTCTACTGTAGTCTCTAGAGCTTTAGACTAGTCGTCTTTAGTCTCTACTGTTGTCTCTAGAGCTTCTGGCTCTAGTCTTCTTTAGTCTACTGTAGTCTCTAGAGCTTTAGACTCTAGTCTTCTTAAGGCTCTACTGTAGTCTCTAGAGCTTTACCCTAATAGTCTTTAGTCTCTACTGTTGTCCCTAGAGCTCCAGACTAGTCGTCTTTGTCTCTACTGTTGTCTCTAGAACTTTAGGCTCTAGTCTTCTTCAGTCTCTTCTTTCAGCTCTACTTTAGCCTCTACTTCAGCCTCGACAGCTCCCCTTTAAGGTGTCTCTCTGAGGCCCCACCACACTGTGACTGTTGGAAGGCTAGGTACTTCCCCACTGCATCGTCTCCCAAGGGGCCGCTCTCAGGAGAGAGTAAAATAAGGAAGTATCTATAAGTCAACATCCGTGCAGCCACTGTGTGTGTGAGTGTGAGCGTGAGTGTGAGTGTGAGCATGAGCGCGAGTGTGAGCGCGAGTGTGTGCACGCACGTGTGTGTGTGTGTGTGGGGGGGTGTGCGCCGCCGCCAGTACACATCTTCATTTCAGATCCATATCTGGAGTCCTGGTACGGCTGCCGCCTCCGGCCAACTTGACAAGGTCGGAGGTATGGAGGGGGCGCGAGGGGTGGCACATGGGAAGGGGGTGGAGGAGAGGGGAGAGATGGAGAGGTGAAAGGGAAGAGCGGTGAAGGGATGGATTGAAGGGGCATAGTTGGAGGAGGGGGATCGAGAGCTGGAGGGATGGAGAGGTTGATGGGTGGAACGCATGGGCCTGCACCAACTGCCTGTAAACAGAAAACAGAGTGAATGAGTGGGGCAGGGCTGATATTACTGTCAGCGGTCATGCAGGTTTTCACACTCGCATTTACGGTCCCCCCCGCCCTCTCAGCTTCCTAGATGACTCAGACAGTTCCCCTCGCCTTGTCCTAAACAGGGAAGCATGGTAGATGGACATCAAAGCCCACCGCCCACGAAACAACGGTAATTCTACTGATGTTTCTTCAACCGCAAAGTAGAACGGAAATCCAAGCAGAGGAGAGCTTGAGCGTGTGAACTCCTTACACACGTGTGTGTGTGTGGGTGTGTGTCTGTGTTTCGGAATTTACCAGAATTCCCCCCCCGGGGATCAATAAAGACTTATCTTATCTTATCAGTCAACTGTGTGCATTCTCTCCCAGGTACACCTGGCCGGGTCACATGACTGTAACGGCAGGTAGGAGATGTGAGGGCACTTCAAAGCACGCCGGCCGCGGCGGCGGTCTCTGAAGCCGTCAGACTGTTTCACTTTTTATTGCGTTGAGTACACACGGTGGTCACCGTGACAACCGGCGCCACACAGCCTCCGCGCTGTCCGTTACGATATGCCGGTTGGCCGAATGGCCAACCTTGTTCTTAGGCAAGCTACTGTTTTTGAAAAAAACCTTCACACTTTATTCTGACATGTTGTTCACATGTTGGGCGGGCGGGTGGCTGTTAATGGACACATTCTTGGCCCCAGGGCTGTGGCGTTTGACGTCCATAACGACCTAATAGGTGCGTATTATGAGGACCGGGAGGTGAAGTGCTGTTGTTTGACTGAGCTCCAGCTGATACCCGATGATGGAGTGTGTTTATGCAAAACCAAGCCTTGACAGCACCAGCACCAAGCCTTCACAACATTCAGCCCCCGCAGGCTCCAACAGTCTTAAAAACACACAGGGAGTTCAGAGAAATGTGTCCCAAAGCCATGTCCGTCATAGTTTTAGTAATGAAGTGTTGTACGCGACATGTTAGGCAATGTGTGCGTGTACTGATAATGTAATCGAATATAAAAAGGAAATGAAGACTTATTGGTGGGGAATGCACCAGTGTTTTTGAAGCGGGTTATCATGCATGGGAAAAGGAATCCATGGGCGTTTGTCTACATTATGAGTCACACTTAAGTGTTTCCTCTCCAAGACCAGAGATATGAAGCGATCTACTGGAACTCTGTGATAGCACCAAGCTAGCTTGACTCCCCCTCCCCTGACTCCCCAGCCTAAAGTTCCTCGGGGTCAACAAATGCGAGGACCTGACCTGGGCTCACCACACCGACGCCATCACAAAGACGGCAAGTCAGCGGCTCTTCTTCCTCCACAGGCTGCGGAGGTTCAACATGGACTCCAGGATACTCTGCAACTTCTACAGGTGCACCATAGAGAGTATCCTGACCGGCTGCATCACAGCCTGGTACGGCAGTTGCTCCGCCCTCAACCGTAAGATATTACAGAGGGTGGTGAAAGCTGCCCATCACATTACCAGGACGGAGCTGCCATCCATGGAGGACCTCTACACTCGAAGAAGACTAACCAAATTATTTAAGACCCTCATCACCCCAGTAACAAACTGTTTCAGCTGCTCCCGTCTGGTAGACGCTACCGCAGCAACCAGTCTCGCACCACCAGACTCAGGGTCAGTTTCATCCCACGGGCCATAAGACTACTGAACTCCTAAGCTACCTAGCCACCACTATGACACTTCATAACTTGCCACTTTATACCAGTCAACATCTGGCTAAACACGTCTGTTTACGTTTATTTAGTTTTGCATTTAGGTCTCTGCTCTCTTACTTGTGTTCCTCTTATACCCTTACTTTTTATTATTATTATTATTATTATTATTATTATTATTATTATTATTATTATATTTTTCTTTTTATTATTTAAGTCTCAGCTTTCCTACTTATGTT
Source organism: Gadus chalcogrammus (assembly GCF_026213295.1). Classification (NCBI taxonomy): domain Eukaryota; kingdom Metazoa; phylum Chordata; class Actinopteri; order Gadiformes; family Gadidae; genus Gadus; species Gadus chalcogrammus. Next base: position 9,891,891 of record NC_079434.1, read on the forward strand.
TCTCTTATACTTTTACTTTCTCTTATATTGCACTGTTGGAGGAGCCCAAGACTAAAGAATTTCATTGCCAGCGACTGTAATTGTTGCGCATAAGACAATAAAACCATCTTGAATCTTGATAGGATAGAGAACAGCATCTGTCGACCTCCAGGGCCCAGTTTCCAGTAGCAGGTTGGGATTTGTTTTAGCTTGAACTTTGACTCAAGCAAGCATTTTCCAAGACAGTCAGGATATTTTATGGTTTCAGAACAGCTGATTTAAATCTCTCAAAAAACAAGTTCCCTCGATCTCGAAGAGGTTGAATCTGAAAAATGGGCGTTCATGACCTAATCCATCGCACCCTGATAATTCGATGTCATGGCTGCTTCAGTCACCGGGCTCGGAGACTTGTTGAAGCCACCCTTTCTTTGTTTATCAAAACAATAACATAGGATGTAGATAGATGACGTGTCGAAGCGTGGGAAAAGGGGAAGGTCTATCTGACGTGACTCAAAAGTATTCAGTCTTTCGCTCTCATGAGATAGCCGGAAGAAATGTGAGCTATCGTAACATCAACGTTTTTATGCAGCAAATTCCACCATGGGGTAGTCCAGCGGTACCCTGTTATCTGTGGTCAAACAAGAACTATAATTATAAAAAAAGATGCAAAAATAAAAGTTTATTTCCAACGCATGAGGAACGTTATTGTAACATCACCATACATACACCATAGCTTGGTGGCTGGCATTGAGCCACTTGTCATAGTGACACATCGTACTTAGCAAGATCGATATATAAAATACATAAACAAGATCACTGCTGTAATATTGTTGCCAGTATTTCCTTGTAAGTAAGGGGGTAAGAGTATGACACTGAACATTGGAAAGATTTGGGATCATGCGAGTACACTCACATTGGGATCATATGAGTAAACTCAACCAAACATAAAACAGATCTATTCATTTTAACATATTTTATTGTGCTAGTCTCAGCTTGGTATCTGAAACCAACAATTCAGGCCTGCACTGAATTCCGCTGAACATATCCTGTTAACCTGGGAATCCAGTTTCTTGAAATAGGGTTTCACAGTGCTCTACAGTGTTCTACAGTGTTCTACAGACTCCCGTGGTCTCTGGAGGAGACTTGGCTTGTCTGTTACTAGCCGGGTGGACCGCAAACCCTCTTGACGAAAGGATGTGACCAGGCGCTCCTGACTCACTCCCGGGGCCAGAGCCTTCAAGGGAAAGTCTTACTACCAAGGAATGGTTAATACTTGAGTAATACAACTCTTCCCTCAGCTGCACACCCTGTCAGCTGCCTGCGTTGCTCTCCGCCAAGCGAACCTACGATATGAACCGCTCTCCACTGTGACGGAACTTCCCCGGGCGGACGTCCAACGGCCGACGCCCGGTGCCAAGTCCGGGCCGGAGATGGCCATGTCCCGGGCCACGTGGCGGCGCGCGGCCCACACAAGGCGGGAAAACGAGGAGCGAGCGGACCTGGCAGCACTGTCACCTCTGAGGAATGTGCCGCTGGCGGCGTGCGTGGAATGTTCTGAGAGGAGGAGGAGTAGAGGGGGGGGAGCAGGAGGAGGAGGAGGAGGAGGAGGAGGTGCACGTGATCCAACCTCCTATTCTTGGAGCGCATGTCGCTCCCCTCGCGCTCTGCCTAAAAGTGGAGCTGCATGGTGCCAAGCAGCGTAATGCGGCACAGGCGCTGCGGCTACCCAGAATGCAGTGCAGTTTTATTTAGCCACATATGTTCACATGCTGAACCCGGTGCACTCTCTCTCTCTCTCTCTCTCTCTCTCTCTCTCTCTCTCTCTCTCTCTCTCTCTCTCTCTCTCTCTCTCTCTCTCTCTCTCTTCCATTTAAGGGCATTCCTCCCATATTCTTGTGTGGATATTAATACGTATGTTCCAGGGCTGTGTGCGGTGACACAGGGACTATTCTCTTGTGGTGTAAAACCACATGATCACAAGGTTTCACAAGCAGCCAATGCACAGCGACATCAGACAACGCAGGGCACAAGGCCGGCCACGCACTTGGACGCTTGCCGATAAATCGCCGGTCCCGCTGGCCATAAAGCATTCCCAGGGATGGAAAACCTCACTCTGCAGCCTCCACACCCCTCACCCTCTCACCACAAAGTCTCGTTACCCCCAGCCTCCACCCCTTCACTCCAAGCCACCTTAGCCACCCTCAACCCCCAGCCCCCTCACCCACCAGCTTCCTCACCCCCTCACCCCAGCCACCACCCCCTCCTCCACCCTCACCCCCCAGCCTCATCCTCCTCACTATGAACCTCCTCACCCCCTCACCCAAGCCTCCACCCCCTCCACCACCCTCACCCCCAAGTCTATTCACCCCCTCTCCCCAGCCATCGAACCCCTCCTCCACCCTCACTCCCCATCCTCCTCACCCCAGCCTCCAATCCCTCCTCCACCCCCTCACTCCAGCCTCACCCCCATCCTCCCCCCCCCAGCCTCCTCAGCCTGACCTGCAGTCCCCAGCCCCCCGCGCCCTCGGTAACCTTGATCCCCTCTGGCCCAGTGCTCTCTCTCTCTAAAAGGTTAAGGGTGGGGTGTGAGGAGTGGGGCCGGGAGGGGAGGGAGGGGGGTTTGGTTGGCACGGAGGGGGTTTGCACTCTGTCCAGTTGAATGGGAGCCGTGTCAGCGACTTGGGACGTCCAGCTGCCTCGCATCCCCAACACTGCGTACCCCAGGAGGAATGTGAAACCAGACGCTTTCACAGAAGGAGTCCGACCCCCCCCCCCCACACCCCAACCCCACACACACCCAGCCCGACACTGCCCTCACACACCATGCTGATTTCTCTCATCGACAACAAGCTCATTAGTCCTGACCCCCTGAACACATTAACACCCCAGAATGACCCCTGCCACCACCTGACCAGAACCACAAGTCAGGTCAAAGGTCACCCCCCCCCCCCCCCCCCCACACACACACACACACACACACACACACACACACACACACACACACACACACACACACACACACAAGTGTACCCCGACCGCTGCGGTGGCGTGGATGCTCAGCTGTGGAAACCTCCAAAACCACCGTCTTCTATTGTCGCTCCGTCCTGCTAGGGGTCTCCGGACTCATTAGTAGGGGCTCAGTATCAGGGATTGACCCTAGACCCCTCCGTGACCCCCCCCCCCCCTCCCGGCCACTGAGTCATGAAGCCAGGAGGTCCCACAGGAAGATCCTGTACATGGACAACTTCCTGGAGTCAAACGTGTCTGTCAACAGTTTGGTTTGAGCGGCTCCCCCGCGCGGGCTCTCAGGGGAGGGATGGTACAGCCGAGACGTTTATATAGCCGTTTGATATTCCGGCTACATTGATTGGATAACAGGCTGGAAGAGGATCTTAAAATGAGACGAGATGCGCCTTTTTAATCCCAGAAAGGAAATCTGACTGTCAAGGCAGAAAGTGCCAAACAGTAATCAAAATAAATTGAAATAAGAGTTAAAACCACACAAATGAATGGAAAATAAATCTATGCTCATGATATGAGTATCAGTCATAAGAATATGGAGACCGAAAATATAATGTAAAGATGATCGACATTTTACAGTGTATGCTCCATTATTGAAACAAAATAATTATACATTGATGTGGCCATTATACGTAAAGGTCAGAAACAGAACCGTTGATGCCTTCGTCCCAAGATTAAACCAGAGTTAATTTCTCTGTTTTCTGGCAAATGTCAAGGTGGATATCCATCCCAAGATCTAGGGTTATCAAAGTTCATCCATATCGCTATATATACTCCGATCAGATTTCCTGCAGTCACCGTGACAACAACTGCGCCGGCACTGCTGGAAGTTTAAATGTGTCGACTCATTTGACTGAGTCAGAGCTGCTAACGTTAGCGCTGCTAGCAGCAACTGGCGGGCTCAGAACAGCCCTGGTCGCGTTCCAACGCTGCGCGCCAAGGAGCTAATGAGCGCCAGGACGGAAATAAAGAACTAGATCAGCGAACCAACCGCTAGGTTTGAATTACAAACTACTATCGTTATTATTTCCTGTAATTCTATTAGTTATTCCAATGAGTAAGGTTATATATATGTATATATATATATATACATACATAGCATATGCATATATATATATATATATATATATACATACGTATCCGTTTCATACCGTTCAAATGTTATATGGGGAGAGAGAGGGTGAATAGACTGTGGAATACCCTCTCTGACCCGCTGTAAATCCAAGACATAGACAAATAATAGGAATGAACATGCATCTCTGAACAGAGAGAGAGAGAGAGAGAGCGCGAGAGAGAGAGAGAGAGAGAGAGAGAGAGAGAGAGAGAGAGAGAGGAGAGAGAGAGAGAGAGAGAGAGAGAGAGAGAGAGAGAGAGAGAGAGAGAGGAGAGAGAGAGAGAGAGAGAGAGAGAGAGAGAGAGAGAGAGAGAGAGAGAGAGAGAGAGAGGGTAGAGGGGGGGAAAGAGAATAAGTCCTTGACTCATTCTGGTATTTTTCAACACATCTATAATGAATGTTTGATTCAGTTTGAAACGTCTGAGGTTACCGCAATAAAACCCTTAACCAGTACTGCAGACGGTATTTAAATAAAACCACCACAGTGTTTGTATGATTGCATGTGATTGTTAGTTATTTTGGGACCTTCCCTTCTGAGAAACCATCATCCACAACGATTTTCCATCAGTGGACAACGGGCAATATATGTGAGGTTCAGGTGTAGCCGGCCAACAGACAACCGGGAAAAGACATCCTCTTCCATGTGCCGGTCATTACTTTCGATATTTTATTAAGGATTTTCTGGTCCAGACGATATTTCGGCTGATCTCTATAAACCAATATCAAAGCAAATCAATGGCCGAGTCGGCCGTAGATGATAGCCGATGGATCAGATTGTTTCTCTCCACACCAACTGTCTATCTGCATGGAACTACCGCCCGCTCAAATGTAATTGGTCAATACTACTCTACAAACAGGAAAACCAGTGCGTCTCAGATGCCCAAATCCTGTCCTGGTGGCCTACAAAACAGGCAGTTTTGTGTTTATATAGATAAAGGACGCCCTGGCAAGCTTCTGAGGAAAATAAATGTATTGTTAATCGGAAATGTCCAGGCTCTGAGTGATTCTAAACTCCCACACAGCAGTTTCCCCGCCAGTGATGTTCTCCTTGGCTGCGCTCTGGAGTTCAGAAGCACGAGTTGGCTTTTTTAAGAAGACAGGGGTTTGATCTTGCACCATATGACTAAGTCTCAAGCGCCAGGCACTTAGGCCCCGTCCGTACGGAGCCGTAACGGGCGAAGACGATCTGGTTTCGTTTTATGCGGTTCAGGAATATCTCCGTAAAGACAGAGTCATGGCGAAACAGCAACGAGCTGTACAAACGCTGTAGTAAATATTCAAGCCGCTGGTTCTCCACAGAAAAAAGTGGATCGCATCAAGCCTGCACGCATACAGCCTGCGCGCTGTATACATTCAGTCATGTCGCGTTTTTGAAGAAAGTAGTTCAATCCTTGGTCGCTTTTAACTCACTTTATTTGTCAAAGTATTTCGGTATGGTAACTGAAGCAAAAGGGAGGGAATTGTATCCAACACGCGTGGAGAGAGATAGTGAAGCTACTTCGAGCCCCGGGCTTAGGCCTGAGCCTCTCTGCGGTCCGCCTATGTCTCTGGCCTTCAATCTCACAACCGCGCTGGTTAGGGTGAAGTGGGCGTGGCCTATGTGAAGTAGGCGTGGCCTGTGTGACTGGCTCCGCTCTCCTCACCTGTCTAAAGGTGCTGCCATCTGTGGCTGGAGTAGTTATTGCAGCTTATGTGTTCGATCCTGCGTCCTAGTGGCTATGTGAGGGTAATGCAGCTTGTGTGTTCGATCCTGCTTCCTAGTGGCTATGTGAGGCTAATGCAGCTTTTGTGTTCGATCCTCCTTCCTACTGGCTATGTGAGGCTAATGCAGCTTGTGTGTCCGATCCTGCTTCCTAGTGGCTATGTGGGGGCAGCTTATGTGCTTAAAATACGTAACAGTCACGAGGAGATTCAACCTTTTGAATTGAGCAGAAATACTTTTTAATGTACAGTTAGTAATTAAATTTATCAAGGGGCTTTATTTAAAGCTACGAAAAGAATACAAGTAAAATAATAAATAAAAATTCAACGCCGACGTCCCCCAGCTGGTGTGGGGCTAATGACGTCATCGTTTGCGTTTCAGGTGTCCACACAAATCCTAACACGAAACCACATATGTCCGGATAGATTGGAGACCACCTCCGAGGGTGGTTTCAGAAATGTGCGGTTTCGGGTACCGGATTCGTCGGCTCCGTCTGGACGGTCGGCCGAAACGCACGGTTTCACCAAAAAATCGGCTTTGTGTGGACGGGGCCTAATGGCCGCATTCCATCTGGATTCTCTGAGGACCAGCATTCCGAACGGCACCCATGTGACTGCTGCAGAGGAGAGGAAAAAAGTCTGGTCGCTAGATTGATTTACACCTCGTCCTGTTCGTTGATGTCACTTCCTGTCCCCTTTTCACCAAGTATACGAGAACAATTATACTGCGAGCCTCAGATTATCCTTGATTTCTTGTTCTGCTATTACTGTTTGATCTTTTGTTCTGCCTCCTCCATTAGGAAAGCACCCCGCAAATCATATTACTTGAAACGCTGACATTGCTGTAACGTCGTCCGGGACTCTATTTCCTGTCCAGAGAATGAACGCATTGTCATCCTCCTGGAATCAGGCGGCAAAAATTAAACAAGGGTTTTTCCATGACTGTGTCTGATTGGTTATCCCGCGCTGAGTATCATGGAGGAATGCGAGAGAGGGACAGAGAGAGAGGGACAGAGTGAGAGAGGGGGAGTGAGAGAGACAGACAGAGAGACAAAGAGACAGACAGAGAGAGGGAGGGAGGGAGGGAGAGGCCACTAGTTTGCAATGGGTTTTCACAGGTCGTCTCTCTGTGTTGGATCTCAAAGTGCTCCACACCAAGACACTCAACTCAAAAAATAAAGCAGAGTATTATTGGTGGGTCTAACATGAGGATGCGTTTGATTTGGTAGAGCGGTAACCCATACTGATTATCCATAGTACTGTAACGGGCAGGGATGACAAACACTAACTTGGGGTGTCAGACATTCGTATTTTATTTTTGAGGAAATGTGCTGACAAGGTAAAAGGTGAATGTAGGTTTCATGTTGTGTTTTGATGATGGGGGGGCTTTCCAGCCGTGTTGGGAAGATGAAACAACATCATGTGGCCCTGATCGCTTAAAAACGCGATATGTCACCTCTTTTGCATACATCTTCATTTCCAGTCACCCACCCTCAGAAACATACGGTGGGGATTTACCAAATGGAACCAGGTTTACTGACCTTTGGCGGCATACTTATGGGGTCATGAGGGGTAGGGACAGTTTGTCTAGTACCAAATGTACCCAATCTGAAGCATTGGGAACATTTGAAGTATTAAAAACGGCAGAATAATTCCCTGAACCTCTTCAATGCCCTTTCAGTTTATTATCAATGAAGGCTGTGACAACGTTTCTCAGAATGTTTGACATTTTTCCTGGGGGTCCTTGGGTCTTCTGCAGCGTCTGTGGCTGCAGATAATGAAGATCACAAAGATAGCGCTTGCCGGCCGTGATTTATGTTAATGTCACGAGTCGTACGCTTGGAGGCTGGCGGCCCCAGGGTGCAGCCGTAAAACGCTTTCCAAGAAGAGAGGGGAGCTGTGGGCCTTGAGGATCCTGCACTGGTATGCGCTGCCTGGGAGGGAATGAACTGTGGAGGTAATTATAGTCGCTCGGCGAGATGTGTGTTCAGCACATCTATTCACACAGGCACGGGCACTTGCTCACGCACGCACGCACGCACGCACAAACACATGCACGCACGCAGGCAGGCACGCACGCAGGCAGGCACGCATGCACAAACACACGCACGCACACACACAAACACACGCGCACACACATGCATTCATCTCGTCTGTTCCAATGAACATCAAAGCAGAAACAGACATGAAGAGTTCTGCAATGTTTACATCTCGATTACACGTCTACTTACATGAGTAAAACCACAAATATTTTATTGATTTAACGATTATTTGAGTGCTTCCGCAAAATAATGGTCTGTTAGATTATAAAGTTTGAAACAGCGTCCACAGCAAGAGTCTGTTAACAGCGGGCTGCTATTCCGCAATAACAGACCGTTGAATGCTGTAATCGACCAATCAGAATTGAGGATTCATCAAGCTGTCTTATAATGTTGAATAATCAATCCTCTCTTCTGTCTCTAACCCTGTCTCACTGTCTCTGTCATTCCCTTCCTCTGTCTGTCTCTCTTTCCGTCTTTCTCTCTCTGTCTGTCTGTCTCTATCTCTCTCGCTGTATCTCTGTCTGTCTCTATCTCTCTCTCTGTCAATCTCTTGTCTGTCGCTCTGTCTGTCTCTCTCTGTCGGTATTTCTCTGTCTCTCTATCTCTCTCTCTCTCTTTGTCTGTAATCTCTCTTTCTCTCTCTGTCTCCCTAATGCCTAGCATGTCGGACAGAACAGCCGCAAAACGTACAGCTGTGTGGAGGTCGTGACCTCCAACCCCTGGCTCTCTAGGTAGAGGAGGTTCTGACGGTGCCTGTCGATGACCTTCAAGACCCCTACCCCTTGTGTTCCCATGACCCTGTGACCCCCAGCACCACCCTGACAGTCTGCGTCTCCCCTGTTGCTCGCTGACTCGAGCCAAATGCTAACCTTCCTTCACAGAACACAGAGTCCTACAGCTCACATCCCATGCATGACATTAATCAACAACTGTTGAGTGTGTGAGTGTGTGGCTCGCCATGTGTGTGAGTGTGTTGCTTGCTGTGTGTGTGTGTGTGTGTGTGTGTGTGTGTGTGTGTGTGTGTGTGTGTGTGTGTGTGTGTGTACGCTTGAACCAAACGTTCCCAGTGTGGCCTCCACAATGCGGTCCTGGCGTTTTTCTGTGATTAATTGATTTCAACTTTCTCCTTAAGCGCTGAAAACCCGGTGAGCGCTTGTTTGCGGTGTTTTAACCCCGCTCTAACCCTCACCCTAACCCTAACCTCTGGAGATAAGAAACGGGAGGGAGAGAGGAGGGATGTCCATGCATTACTTTCTCCCTTTAACTCGGCGAACGCGCGGCGGGCTAAATATTTACACGTCGTCTCCCGCTTGTTTAAAGTTGCGAGACGCGCTCGCCGCAGACGAAACACCTCCAGCCTGACGAGGACCAGGCCCCTCTTCGCCTAGCCTCCGTCCCCGCAGACAAGCTCCTTTTCTGGGCATGGTGAGAGCGGAGGCCCGGGGGGTCTGGCTGGGCGTCTGGGACAGGGGGTCGTGCTGATGCGGCAGTCTTTGTGAAAGGGGATGAGTGTGTTTAGCGCTGGCCTGGGCCCAGGGAGATGGTACATCCATGTGGGGACAAAGAGCTGTCGGCGGATCAGCTGCAGCTCACAGTCACCCCCACAAAGGAACCAGCTACAATAACAGTCCACTGTCCGGCCCTGCACTCTGTGTAGCACTCTGTCCTTGGACACATGTGTGTACTATGTATATAGCCATCACACTTGGCTCTCTACTTAGATATACACTTTGTATTGGCCCTGAATACAGCAATACACATCGCCCTCCTACTTGTATTTACACAATGCATATAGCCATCACACTTCCCACTCACACGCTCTCCCTCGGTCTACACTTAATCCCCATTCTGTTAGTATCAAACTGTTCCTGCGTACTACTTACGTCGAGAGTCACTGTTTCCCCTGCATTATGAATACATTTAACAGACCCCTGTGTCTCAGCTCATGCAGCAGCCTGAAGCAGCTTCAGGAGGTTTATATGTTAGATTTTTATACCACACCGCGCTCTATGCCTGCCCCCCCCCCTTCTCTGCTCAACCTGTGACCTTTACGATAGTGGGAAACCACAACGTACCCTCACAGCGTCCAGAGGACATTGGAGAACGTTGGGGGAACCGAACGACCTTAATCTGCAGGGGACATACACTGGCTGGACACATGATTCAGCAGCAACCGAAGACCGCTGTCCTGCCTGCGCCTGATAGTGGACACACAACGCACAGACCGCTGTCCTGCCCGCGCCTGATAGTGGACACACAACGCACACCACCTACATCCCAGCATGCTTTGCAGGAATCTGGCTCCAACCACAGCATAACCTGACCCTTAGACGTAACCATCTATGACCTAGTCTCGTAACATCACAATCTCTAATTGAATACCCTTATCCCATATAACTAACCGATGAATTTATAACTGAATATAATGTTGAAAAGTTCTGGGTTCAATCTCCAATGTCCGCATTCTACCTGTAGTCATCCTTGAGCAGGATGACGCCTTCCAGCTACAGAATGACCTGTTTCTCTACTTTCTAACCCCTACCTGCTCCTTACTGACCTGTCTCTGTAGTGTCTAACCCCTACCTGCTCCTTACAGACCTGTCTCTGTAGTGTCTAACCCCTACCTCCTCCTTAATGACCTGTTCCTCTACTGTCTAACCCCTACCTGCTCGTTACAGACCTGTCTCTGTAGTGTCTAACCCCTACCTGCTCCTTAATGACATCTGAATTCACTGAGCCACTACAGCTAACAGCGATTCCTAAACGCGTAGGAAGTCAGAGATGCAGGAAGGGGTGTCATCATACAAAACCATCTCCTTAAGATTATCACCACCCTTTGGAAACATTTCAAGTGTTTGTTCAGACACGACACGGAAAAGGAAACGTCAAGGAAAACCGCCAATCTGTCTACTGGGTAAACGTGCAGATAACTGGTGGAAGATAATGGTGACGGGGCTTCTCAATGGGTCCCCATAGTCAATAAACCAGGGAATTTGCAAGTCAAATCTTTGACGCCTCTTCTTCGCTTCGTGCATGTCACTGTAGAAGACTAGACAGGAATGACTCAAGGCATAAATACAACCCCCCATTGTCAGTTGGGGCTTTATTCTCACTGAAACGCGACCAAAACAAATGAGGAGACGCTCACGTCTCTCAGCCGCCGGTAAGACGGCGTATGTCGGCGTTCAACAACATACCCGCTTTCGCATGGAAGAGAAATCGTTGAGATTTCGAGGGGATTTAAGCCGAACCTAAACCCTGCACACACGGATCTGGTATGACGGTGGATGAGGATCCTGCCCCAAATACGTCAACAGTGCCCTGTCGGGGAGGGCATAAGAAACTGGACCAAGCGGAGCTTCTGCTGAACTGGAACGCCGCTGTGTTGTGACAGCAGGGGTGTATTTATACTGTATGGTGCCATCGCACGGCCAACACACAGACACAGTACCCTATGGGACGACCAAGCCCATCAGTCATGCTGCCAGAGAGCCATGTCCCCTGCTGGGGGGGAGATGGAGAACAGGAGAGGGGGAGGAGAGAGAAAGGGGAGGGGGAGACGGGAGAGAGAGGAAGGAAGAGAGAGAGAGAGAGGGAGGAGAGGGAGGGAAGAGGGAGATGGATAGAAGTGAAGAAGAGAGAGAAAGAGAGGGGGAAGGGGAGAGAGGAAGGGAGAGAGAGAGAGAGAGAGAGAGAGAGAGAGAGAGAGAGAGAGAGAGAGAGAGACAGGTGAAAGTTGTGAAAGACAGATCAACATTCATTCTCCAGCAGTAAGTTAGTCGGGAACCAGGGCAGCAGAGGTGACCTCTGAGCAGGGCCGGTGTTAAGGATTCTGGGGCCAGATGAAGATGGAGCATGCTGGGGTGCCCCCCGCAGCAGAAGAGGTGCAAACGAGCCCCTGGCCCCAGGGGGCCCATCTGTTGTGGGCAAATAAACGGCCCCTCACTCAATAGGAACCCATCCCAATAGGGGGCTGGGGGGGGATGAAGGACAGCAGATAGCTCCATTAATCAGAGCCGGGAAGAGACTTCTAGTCTCCCAACGAGCTGTCAGCCCAGAGAGGGGTAGGGGCTTCTCCTCGTCCACCTCCCCCTCCCCAGCCTGGATCTCCATTAACAGGAGCAGGAGGCAGCTGTCCGCCGCCCCCACCTCCTCACGTTCACACCTGTCCTTTCATGGACGACCCGGGCTAAAAGAGGCGCGGAGGTGGAACGAGTGTGGATGTGTTGTGTTATTTATCCACCCCAATAAAACGAACATTTGCCTTCTTGGGGGCGGGGGGGGGGAGCTGTGCACAGCAGAAGTCCCTCTGAACTACTCAAATTGCCAAGGTCTACCTCCACTGTCGGCCCTTTTTGTCAGTCATTTTGATATTTCTCTTCATCTTTTATATTAAACTTAGCTTCCATAAACTATTGTGTGTATTCATAACATGGGGCGTGATTAATACAATGACAATAAAGAGGGGGGCACTATGAGAGCGCCCTTGAGGTCCTTTGAGACATAAACAACAATTGTTACGATGCTCTGAATCGTTGAGTCCATCTAATTGTGACTGGAGGTATTTGGGTCTTCGTCCATTGATAATTGGGCCAAGAAATCTAGAGAAAGAGAAGGGCCCCCTGGAAATCTAAAATAGACTTAGAGGTCTCAGACGATTATGGTTAACATGATTTAAAATCATATGAAGGAGTCTTGGCCTGCAAACGGTCCTCAATCAAGTGGAGTTAAATATCCGGTGGGGTCACTGTGGGGATGTCTGTTCAAGAGGTTCAAACAGGATATGACCTCAGGGGAATCGGAAGGAAATGACCTTCTAATGGGAGCCGTAGGAGCAGAGGAGCTGTTGGCGGCTGGATACATCAAGGATGGTTTATATGCATTATGCAATGGAGCAAATTACGTGTCGCATTGGTAACACTTTATAGTAAAGTTCAATCATGTAATTTGTAAGCCTTTAGTTAATGACGGAAACAATAATATATATTTTTAGATGATTGATAAGTGGTATGATAAAGAACCCAGTATTTTACAACCAGAGGTATTGTGTGTATATGTGTTTATTAGTCATTAAATGCAATGTAAAACTATACTATCTATTGGCATCACAAAGGGGGCGTGTAAATCAGGATGATTGTCTGTACCAACCGGTAGTCTGATCTATCCATCACACATCTGGTTTATCATCATCACAGTTTAACATTACACATAAGTTCATCATTAACTAAAGGCTTGTAAATTAATTATGACTTAACGTTATCATAAATTTTTACCTTATCTTTTTCCTTAAATTCTTAAATGAAGAATGATCTATCGAATTAAACCATAAAACACAAATCCAAACTCTAAATTATATATAAATATATATATATATATATACATATATATATATAATATGAGATTACAATATGATATTACTTCATATTATACATACAACCAGGTTTGGTTGGTTTATCATTCTTCTATCTCTTAGAGACACAGGATCATCTTCCCTGAAGGGTTGTGTGTCTGTGTGAGTTTGTGTGCGTGTGTTTTTGTTTGTGTATTTGTGTTTGTCTGCGAAAGGGGGCGCTAGGGAGGGTGCATATGTGTGTGTGAATCTGAGTGTGAGTTTGTGTGTGTGTGTGTGTGTGTGTGTGTGTGTGTGTGTGTGTGTGTGTGTGTGTGTGTGTGTGTGTGTGTGTGTGTATGTGTGATTGTGAGATGTGTGTCTGTATGTGGTGGGGGGGCAGGGGGCAGGGACGGTGTGTGTGAGTGTGAGGGAGTTGAATGTGTGTGTTTGTGTGTGTGTAAGCGTGGCACGGAGACTGTGAATGTATGTGGGATGTGTGTGTGTGTGTGTGTGTGTGCGTGTGAAAGGGGGGGGCAGGGAGGGTGTGTGTGTTTTTGGGATGTGTGTGTGTGTGTCTGTGTGAGTGCGCGTATAAGCAGAGCAGGAAGAGTGTGTATATGTCAGAGATATATGTGCATATGCAGGGAGATTGTGTTTGTTCATGGGATATGTGTTTGTGTGTTCATGGGAAATGCATGTGTGTGTGTTCATGGTGTGTGTGTGTGTGTGTGTGTGTGTGTGTGTGTGTGTGTGTGTGTGGGGGGGCAGGGAGGGTGTGTGTGTACGTATGTGGGATGTGTGCGTGTGTGTACAAGGGGGCAGGGAGGGTGTGAGTGTGTGTGTGTAAGGGGGGCCGGACTATGATAGTGTGATACAGCAGCAGTATCGATTCCCACAGATGGCTAGCAGACTCCTATTGGCTTACATAGGGAGGGGGGGCAGGACCCATCCCTGGGAGTATTTCAGACCCCAGCCATGAATGATTTGTTTTTCTACGTACTCAGTAAGTTATTTATGGCTGCCAATGTTAAAATATAAAGAGCTTCTATTAAAAAACATGAATGCGGGTGTGAACGAACGACCGAGCCTGATTCACATCGACACTGGACAACACACAAGCTGGCTCATCATAAACACCGTCCCATGTCATCCGATAGTCTCTCGCCCCCGCTCTGCCCAAACACGACAGTGGGGCCAGTGTGAGCGGCAAGCCCTCAGCTGGGGCCCCAGGGCCCCTATCTATCTCGTCAGCCCTCCTGCACAGTAGTCCGACTACGCTGCTGGGATAACGACCAGGGGCCCCGAGGGCAGCAGGGGCCCCGAGGGCAGCAGGGGCCAGCACATCATATTCTGGAGGGCAACTGGTTCAAAGGACAAATTCCAGAGAGAGAGAGAGAGAGAGAGAGAGAGAGAGAGAGAGAGAGAGAGAGAGAGGAGAGAGAGAGAGAGGACAGGACAGAGACAGAGACAGAGACAGAGAGACAGAGAGAGAGAGAGAGAGAGAGAGAGAGAGAGAGAGAGCAGAGACAGAGACAGAGAAGAGAGAGAGAAGAGAGATGAGAGAGGAGAGAGAGAGAGACAGAGAGAGAGAGAGAGAGAGAGAGGAGCTTCTATGCTGTGGGCTGAGAGAGAGAGAGAGAGGAGGAAGACAGAAGGGAGAAAGAAAAAGCAATTGAGGCAGGGGTAGAGACAGAGTGAGAGAAGATAGAGACAGAGTGAGAGGGGGAAACAGAGATAGTGGGACAGAGAGACAGAGAGAGAGATATAGATACAAAGAGAGAGAGAGACAGTGAGAGCAAGGTATGTGTGGAGGAAGGTACAGGAGGTGGGTTTCACCTGGGCCCCTGTAACTAAAGCCCCAGCAGGCGCCCACCAGCCTCTGGTGATCTCCCCAAGCAAGGGGGCGGGGCAGGGGCCCTCTGTGCGGTCCCCTGGGAGGGATGATATGCCTTAATGAAATTAAGTACCACCGCTGATTACCATCCCCATCTCTCATGCGGCCCCTGACCCCCCCCTCATACTTAATATTTCCTCTGTAGTTACTTTAAACACCATTCCTGTCATGATCTCTCTTTATGATCCCTTTCTCTCTGCATCTGCTCTGAAAGGGTGTGTGTGTTTGTGTCTGCGCACAAATTTTTTACTGTGTACAAAAAAGCGTGTGTACTGAACTCTCCAATCTTCCCTATCCAGAGCTGGGACTCTCTATGTAGGTCAGGTGAACAGGTAGGTTTCCTGCCCAAGGTAAACTTCCACTAAATCCACCTTATTGTTTGAACAGGCTGACTCACACTGATCCCACCACAGAGCTGAGCTTATTGTGTTTATCCTGCTCCTTCTCTACACTACTGCTGTGCTGCTAGAATGCCCAGACTGCCTGTCGAAGAATTTATCAGATAAGCAGCAGGAAACTTTACACAAGCATGGTAAATATCACAATATCAATGTAGGAATTCAACATCACCCACATCAAACTCTAGCTGGAGATCATTACATTCGTTCCACGTTTATTTAAGGTATGACATCACACTGAAACCTTTTCAGATGAGGATATCTCAAACCTTATATGGTGGTTGTTTTGGTTCCAACTTCAATCACAAACATCTGTAGCAGCAAAGGACATTTATTTTTATGTTGATACTAAAACCAAATCGAGGAATATATGGTTTATCTGACTGCTATGTACACTTAAGGTTTAATCAGAATGACCTCAGCTGCCGAGTCAAGCTCTGTGTTATCGCTAAACTGTATCCATTCAGATACTCTGGAGCACTCCAGCTGCTTCGCCTGGTGGTGTTAGCGTTAAATTGTAACTATTCCAGGGCTCCAGACTAACTTTTTTCACTAGGAGCACTGTGGCCCCTAACTGAAAATTTCAGGGGCACAACCAAAAATTTTAGGGGCACACACCGCAGATTTTTGCATTGTTCATAGAAAGTCATATTTGTGACAAAAGCATTCTCTCTTATAAAATATTAGATAAGTTAATTCATCTATTGATATCTTTAATGATCATCACAAAAGTAGGAAGTGGTTAGCAAACTCTTGAGTAGCAAACCCAGATGTACATATATATTTTTGAAAATCACGCATGGAAATGTACAGAAAAAAATTGTTGCATCGAGATGCATCGATAATCGCTTCAGAATCAAATCGTTGACCTCATAATCGGAATCGAATCGTGAGGTGCCAAGAGATTCCCGACCCTACTAGACGCAGGTCGGAAGAACTAGTCAATAGTTTGCGAATTTTTCAAACACACGTAGCAGGTTGTGAAATCTTTCCCCTTCTCACAGAGACGTTTACGCACGCTCAATATTTAATCCGTAGGACCCTCCCCCTCCATAAATTAGCCACTAACAGTGGCAATTCCCTATCCTTCTCACGCACACATTTACTGGTCGCACATGTGCGACCATGTAAAATTCAGTTGCACACTCTCAAATTTTGGTCGCATAATGCGACCATTTGGTCGCAGTCTGGAGCCCTGTATTCAGATACTCAAGCCTCTGGCTGCTTAGCCTTTTGGTGTTAGCGTTAAATTAGAGCCACTTAGATACACAGGACTCCAGCTGCTTTGCTAGCAGTGTTAGTGCCAAAATGCAGCAGGTCAGACACCCGGAACTGCTGCTGCCTAGCAGGAGGTATCGCTTCAGATACATGGCACTCCAGCTGTGACCGACTGACGATATGTGGAGGAATGTGTTTCCCGGTTTTCTGTAAGCAATGTTTGAAATATTTAAACACTTTAACCAGAGGAAGTTGATGATGCAGTATAAGTCAACATTAGACACTCCTTCCTAAAAAAATTACTGAATGAATGAAGAAGATAAGCGATTAGTTGTACATTGTGATGCTCATCTGTAGAGGTCAATCAGTTAGTTCAATTGACCGTGTCAGTGTTTAATGCAATGGAGCTCTCTGGGGGGGGGGGGGGGGATAACTACACATGACTCCCCATGTGTAGTTATCCTAGAGCAAGATGCCCCCTACCCCTACTGCTCCTCAATGACTTATCTCTGTACTGTCTAACCCCTGCCTCCTCCTTAATGACCGATCTCTCTACTGTCTAACCCCTACCTCCTCCTTAATGACCGATATCTGTACTGTTTAACCACTACTTGCTCCTTAATGACCTGTCTCCGCACCGTTTAACACCTGACTGCTCCTTAATGAGCTGGCTCTGGACTGTCTGACCCCTAACTGCTCCTAATTTACCTTTCTCTGTACTGTCTAACCCCTACCTTCTCCCTGATTACATATCTTAATTAGCTGAAGTTGCTTTGGATTGAGTCTGCTAAAAGGCTCAATAGTAAAAAGCAGTTTGACGAGTCCATAGAGAATAAATTGCAAGATAGAAATATGCAAACTTCCAAAGGCTCTTACACACCAAACCGACAACAAAGAACTAGCCAATACGAAGGCAGGCTGCTGCGTTGCCTCACGTCACCTGTGTCTTGGTCAAAAGATTGCATTGGAAGGCACTGCAAAGTCTACAGCCAACGGCGAACTAGCAGGAATGTTCCTCACCTGAGTGAGAGGAAATAACCCGCAGGAGAAGATAGTCTGTATTTGTCTTTCAAAAAGGAACACCGGAGGACATTGGACTGCGGATATATACAAACACGAAACAAAGCAGCGTTTGCCAATCATTTCACACCACTCTCGCTCAGACAGATTCATAATATAGCTACTTCTGATCGAGAATGTGCAAAAATGCTGGAAAGTCTGATGAGATGAAGGAGGGAAATTGAGAAAATCCCTTTGTGCCTACTTCCGTCCCTTCCTAAGCATTGATTCGCTAAAGCCGAATAGCAAATTAGTCTCTGAATCATCATGTTGAATTGGCCAAAAGAACGCACTCAAGGGCCGAATACTTCAAACGTTATGGGACCCACCGAAGAAGCAAGGGCCCCAGACACTCACCGATGGCCCCTACATTGGTTGGCTCAGCGTGTCAGGGCCATAATACCACAAATACCCCCTCCTCCCCTACCAACCCCTAATTTCTCGCCTTCTTCTCAAATCACAGGCAGTAAATACCAGTCAGTCTCAATATCCTGGCTGGGAAACACTATCAAAGGAAGACAGGTTTCCCTTGCATGACAGAAGCTCCCTTAGGAGAATGATACGAATGACAAACAGTTTCTCGGTAAACCGCCCCTCCCCCCTGCCCAGCGGGGGTTAACAGAACCTCAGACCTCCTGTCTGAGGGTCGGTAAACCCCCGGTCTCTGGCACTTGGGTGGTGACTTTATTTACAGTTTGCAAAGGGGACAGTTGTCCCTTTACGGTTGTTCCATTAGGAGAGACAGATATCTGCCCTCACACCTCATCTCTGGCCACCGGCACGGTCATATATTCACACGTGAGCAAGGAGAGACAATGGGGACTCAGATGAGTAGAGTAGCACCTCCATAACCAATGAGATACCCCCCTGAGCAGTGTACTGAAAGAGGATTGGCTGGGTTGTTTTCAAAGCGGGAGTAAATATTATTAATGAAAACACTAATTGACATGGCCCCTTTTCCTGAGCCACCGGCAGGTGATCTTTCTCGGCCAGATCTTCGCAAGACAATATCAAGAACACTGGGAACTAGGGCTGCAACAGCGAATCGATAAAATCTATAAAAATCGATTACTAAAAGCGTTGCCAACGAATTCGGTCATCGATTCGTTGAGTCGCGCGATTAATACGTCACTCGTAGGCGCGGCACTGTTTACAGCCAGCCGCCGACAGGTTGGTTCATGGTTCCTGCACGCCCACAGCGAGCTTTAGTGTGAGTGACCACAGCTTACACTGGACTATAGGCCTATATAAAAGTGTTGTACTTTCACTGTCTTTGGGTTAAAAAAATCCTTCAACTCAGTATCCGTCTAGTCCAACTAAAAACTCTGTCAGCTGCTGCTGTTGCAGACGGTGGGCTCGGAGTCGGCACCGCGTGGAACAACAGTCATTCAAAGCAGTGGTAGTAATCACATAACCGGACGGTGTAGAAAGTCCCATCAGAAAGTCCACCAACAGTGTTACCCCTTATATTTTATTTGACAAGGACAATTATTTATTTATTTTCAAATATGTTTTTTTTCATGACGACCAATAAATTACGACAGTGTTACCCCTTATATTTTATTTGACAAAGACAACAGTGTGACCCCTTATTTTTTTTTCATGACGACTGATAAAAAACGACATTGTTACCCCTTATGTTTTTTTTCATGACGACCGATATAAAACAACAGTGTTACCCCTTGTGTTTTTTTTCATGACGACCAATAAAAAACAACAGCGTTACCCCTTATGTCTTTTTTCATGACGACCGATAAAAAACGACAGTGTTACCCCTTGTGTTTTTTTTCATGACGACCAATAAAAGACAACAGCGTTACCCCTTATGTTTTTTTTCATGACGACCAATAAAAAACAACAGCGTTACCCCTTATGTATTTTTTCATGACGACCGATAAAAAACGACAGTGTTACCCCTTATGGTTTTTTTCATGACGACCAATAAAAACAACAGTGTTACCCCTTATGGTTTTTTTCATGACGACCAAAGAAAAACGACATTGTCACCCCTCATGTTTCATTTGATAAAAACGACAGTGTTACCCCCTATGTTTTATTCTATACATTTCGACTGTGTTACCCCTTATGGATTTTTCATGACAGATTAAAAAAAAGTGTTACCCCTTGTGTTTTTATTTCATGACGACCTATAAAAAACAACAGCGTTACCCCTTTTGTTTTGTTTTTCATGACGACCGATAAAAAACGACAGTGTTACCCCTTATGTTTTTTTTCATGACGACGATAAAAACGACAGTGCTACCCCTTATGTTTTTTTCATGACGACCGATAAAAAACAACAGTGTTACCCCTTATGTTTTTTTCATGACGACCAATAAAAAACAATGGTTTTACCCCTTATCGTTTTCTCCATGACGACCAAAGAAAAACGACAGTGTCACCCCTCATGTATCATTTGATAAAAACCACAGTGTTACCACCTATGTTTTATTCTATACATTTCGACTGTGTTACCCCTTATGGATTTTTCATGACGACCAATAAAAACAAGTGTTACCCCTTGTGTTTTTATTTCATGACGACCAATAAAAAACAACAGCGTTACCCCTTATGTTTTTTTTCATGACGACCGATAAAAAACGACAGTGTTACCCTTTACGTTTCATTTGATAAAAACGACAGTGTTACCCCTTATGTTTTTTTCCCATGATGACTGATGAAAAACAACAGTGTTACCCCTTATATTTTATTTGACAAGGACAATTTTTTATTTTTCTCATATGTTTTTTCTTCATGACGACCGATAAAAAACGACAGCGTTACCCCTTATGTTTTTTTTCATGACGACCGATAAAAAACGACAGTGTTACCCCTTGTGTTGTTTTTCATGACGACCAATAAAAAACAACAGCGTTACCCCTTATGTATTTTTTCATGACGACCGATAAAAAACGACAGTGTTACCCCTTATGGTTTTTTTCATGACGACCAATAAAAAACAACAGTGTTACCCCTTATGGTTTTTTCATGACGACCAAAGAAAAACGACAGTGTCACCCCTCATGTTTCATTTGATAAAAACGACAGTGTTACCCCCTATGTTTTATTCTATTATATTCTATTTTTTCATGACGACCAATAAAAAACAACAGTGTTACCCCTTATGGTTTTTTTCATGACGACCAAAGAAAAACGACAGTGTTACCCCTTATGTTTTTTTCCCATGATGACTGATGAAAAACAACAGTGTTACCCCTTATGTTTTATTTGACAAGGACAATTTTTTATTTTTTTCATATGTGTTTTTTCTTCATGACGACCAAATAAAAAAAATAAAAAAATGAAAGTGTTACCCCAGTCTACGTTTTTGCAGGGATCCGAATCTGAGCTGTTTAGAGTATTAACCTCCGAACTTATCAATGCACCATCAAGACGGCGATTAAAGTCAACACAATGGTTATACTTGACTTTATAATTCGCATGAAATAGAGATAAGAATCTTCCAACAGCGGATATCAACCGGACTTGAACCCCGGTCTCCAGGGGGTTAGCTCACAGCTCTCTCCACTTCCCACTGAGATTTATAATTTAAACATGTCTGTGGTTATATATGACAATAGACATGATAGCATTACGTTTCAAATTAAAGATATTGTATTTTCCACAGAAATTGAGCCACGGCCGCCAGTGGGTTAGACAGAGTACACTCCACTGCACCACTGAGGCGATGACAAAACACAATGATCAATCATCAATAAAGAGGATATACATGACATTAAAATGTATGTGTGTTTTTCTATTATTTCCCTTATGTTTTTTCATGACGACTGATAAAAAACGACAGTGTTACCCCTTATATTTTATTTAACAAAGACAACAGTGTTACCCCTTATGTTTTATTTGATCAATATCGACAGGTTTACCCCTTATAATTTTTTTCATGACGACCAAAAAAAAACGACAGTGTTACCCCTTATGTTTTTTTCATGACGACCAATAAAAAACAACAGTTTTACCCCTTATCGTTTTCTTCATGACGACCAAAGAAAAACGACAGTGTCACCCCTCATGTATCATTTGATAAAAACCACAGTGTTACCACCTATGTTTTATTCTATACATTTCGACTGTGTTACCCCTTATGGATTTTTCATGACGACTGATAAAAAACTACAGTGTTACCCTTTACGTTTCATTTGATAAAAACGACAGTGTTACCCCTTATGTTTTTTTCCCATGATGACTGATGAAAAACAACAGTGTTACCCCTTATATTTTATTTGACAAGGACAATTTTTTATTTTTTTTTTCATGTGTTTTTTCTTCATGACGACCAAATAAAAAAATAAAAAAATGAAAGTGTTACCCCAGTCTACGTTTTTGCAGGGATCCGAATCTGAGCTGTTTAGAGTATTAACCTCCGAACTTATCAATGCACCATCAAGACGGTGATTAAAGTCAACACAATGGTTATACTTGACTTTATAATTCGCATGAAATAGAGATAAGAATCTTCCAACAGAGGATATCAACCGGACTTGAACCCCTGTCTCCAGGGGGTTAGCTCACAGCTCTCTCCACTTCCCACTGAGATTTATAATTTAAACATGTCTGTGGTTATATATGACAATAGACATGATAGCATTACGTTTCAAATTAAAGATATTGTATTTTCCACAGAAATTGAGCCGCTGCCGCCAGTGGGTTAGACAGAGTACACTCCACTGCACCACTGAGGCGATGACAAAACACAATGATCAATCATCAATAAAGAGGATATACATGACATTAAAATGTATGTGTGTTTTTCTATTATTTCCCTTATGTTTTTTCATGACGACTGATAAAAAACGACAGTGTTACCCCTTATATTTTATTTAACAAAGACAACAGTGTTACCCCTTATGTTTTATTTGATCAATATCGACAGGTTTACCCCTTATAATTTTTTTCATGACGACCAAAAAAAAACGACAGTGTTACCCCTTATGTTTTTTTCATGACGACCAATAAAAAACAACAGTTTTACCCCTTATCGTTTTCTTCATGACGACCAAAGAAAAACGACAGTGTCACCCCTCATGTATCATTTGATAAAAACCACAGTGTTACCACCTATGTTTTATTCTATACATTTCGACTGTGTTACCCCTTATGGATTTTTCATGACGACTGATAAAAAACTACAGTGTTACCCTTTACGTTTCATTTGATAAAAACGACAGTGTTACCCCTTATGTTTTTTTCCCATGATGACTGATGAAAAACAACAGTGTTACCCCTTATATTTTATTTGACAAGGACAATTTTTTTTTTTTTTTTCATGTGTTTTTTCTTCATGACGACCAAATAAAAAAATAAAAAAATGAAAGTGTTACCCCAGTCTACGTTTTTGCAGGGATCCGAATCTGAGCTGTTTAGAGTATTAACCTCCGAACTTATCAATGCACCATCAAGACGGTGATTAAAGTCAACACAATGGTTATACTTGACTTTATAATTCGCATGAAATAGAGATAAGAATCTTCCAACAGAGGATATCAACCGGACTTGAACCCCTGTCTCCAGGGGGTTAGCTCACAGCTCTCTCCACTTCCCACTGAGATTTATAATTTAAACATGTCTGTGGTTATATATGACAATAGACATGATAGCATTACGTTTCAAATTAAAGATATTGTATTTTCCACAGAAATTGAGCCGCGGCCGCCAGTGGGTTAGACAGAGTACACTCCACTGCACCACTGAGGCGATGACAAAACACAATGATCAATCATCAATAAAGAGGATATACATGACATTAAAATGTATGTGTGTTTTTCTATTATTTCCCTTATGTTTTTTTCATGACGACCGATAAAAAAACGACAGTGTTACCCCTATGTTTCATTCGATAAAAACGACAGTGTTACCCCCTGTGTTTTATTTGATCAATATCGACAGGTTTACCCCTTATAATTTTTTTCATGACGACCAAAAAAAACCGACAGTGTTACCCCTTGTGGTTTTTTTCATGATGACCAAAGAAAAATAACAGTGTGACGCCCGATGTTTTTTTTCATGACGAACAATTAAAAACAACAGTGTTGCCCCTTAAGTTTTTTTTCATGACGACCAATAAAAAACGACTTATATTTCATTTGACAAAGACAACAGTGTTACCCCTTATGTTATTTTTCATGAAGAACAATAAAAAACAACAGTGATACCCCTTGTGGTTTTTTTCATGACGACCAAAGAAAACAACAGTGTTACCCCCTATGTTTTATTTGATGAATATCGACAGTGTTACCCCTTATGTTTATTTCTTGACGGCCGATAAAAAACGACAGCGTTGTCCTGTCGACGTTTTTGCAGGGATCCGAACCTGAGCTGTTTTGAGTATTAACCTACGAACTTATCAATGCACCATCAAGACACAGATTAAAGTCAACACAATGGTTATACTTGACTTTATAATTCGCATGAAATAGAGATAAGAGTCTACCAACAGAGGACATCAACCTGACTTGAACCCCGGTCTCCAGGGTGTTAGCTCACAGCTCTCTCCACTTACCACGGAGATTTAAATTTTAAATATGTCTGTGGTTATATATGACCAGACAATTCCGGACCGCAATAGACATGATAGCATTACGTTTCAAATTAAAGATATTGTGTTTTCCACAGAAATTGAGCCGCGGTCGCCAGTGAGTTAGGCAGAGTACACTCAACTGCACCACTGAGGGGATGAAAATTCACAATGATCAATCATCAATAAAGAGGATATACATGACATTAAAATGTATGTGTGTTTTTCTATTATTTCCCTTATGTTTTTTTTCATGGCGACCAATAAAATACGACAGTGTTACCCCTTATGTTTTTTTCATGACGACCGATAAAAACAACAGTGTTACCCCTTATGCTTTTTTTCATGACGACCGATAAAAAACGAGTGTTACCCCTTATGTTTTTTTCATGACGACCGATAAAAAACAAAAATGTTACCCCTTGTGTTTTTTTTTCATGTGTTTTTTTTTCGTTATCATTGCTTTATTGGCCTAATCTGAGGAGAAATCTATGCCATAAACAGACATTTTATAGGCCTTTATTACACGGGTCTTCTCAATGCCGTGGAACGCTCCGTTCACTTGCAAGGGTAGCAGTCCGGTACCTTGTCAACCCCAGCGTCTTCGGTTGCTAAGCGACGTCAACGTCTTATAGCAGACTATTTCACTGCTGATCAACATCACGAATGCTGGTAACGAATAAATTGTAAAAAGACACACCATGTGAAGTTATTTGCCAAATAAGATTTGAAAAACTTTGGAAGTTTATTTACAACACTATTTACATGGTTTCGGAGTAGTACACTTTGACATTTTAATACAGTTCAGCGAGAAAGGCGACGAAGAATAAGAAGGGGGCGTTCCAGTCTGCGTAAACGGGAACTCCCACCACACGAGAACGCCCATTTGTGTCTGCAGTGGGATGATATTGCTCAGAGCGGGTGTTTTCGGTCACCAGGCTGCGGTCGCGTCTGACCCGAGAGCATGTCAACATGCTCATCTTTCTGAACAAAAATCCGTAGACTGGTTGGTTAAGTTATAACATGATTGTTTTTTTTATATTATTAATGTTATTATTTTGGGAAGAAACTAGGGTTGTGTTTATTTTTAGTTATGTTTATGAGCACCGGCTTCGAGCTGCATGCTCCGTTGCTTAGAGCAGAGTAGCGCATAACTATTGAACGGATCTGGTTTAACGGAGTTGTTCATCTAATAATAAAGATCCCAAAGAGGAAAACACGCTGCATTTGTATTTTCATTTCATTTTGAATATAACTTTTTTTTTTTATTTAATGTAAAATATTAACGATTAATCGACTGATTGATCGTTATTTTTTCCCGACGATCGACTAAGACAACTTAATCGAATGCCCATCCCTAATCAATATCAATAAAAAACTAACAATCTCCTGTCATCTGAAAGAAATTAAGATGATTTAATTAATTTTTAACTGTTAGTATTTACCGGTTAACAATGGACATCCCTTATATACTGTATATATATAAATGTATATCATACATTGTATGTTTTTTTTGTGTTATCCCAGTTATTATTTTTTTTATCATTTAATATTACTTTTAATAGTTCCGGGACGTTGGAGCATCTTCTTTTATAGCAACTTCTTCTTGCAGTTGCTATAGGTCTCCCGACAAAACCGTGTAAAAATGATCCTAGAACATAGCTGGATGACGTTCCCTCTCCTCGGTGTATAAACAGACGGTCCAAGTTTGCTGGTTAATGACTTCATTGAGGCAGGGAGGCCTGGAGCTCACTTACATAACCGTCAGACGTGTCTGGGACCACCCGACAGAACCCACCACACCCCCCTGCCACCTCAGCCCCCTCCCCTTCCTTCCACAGAAACGTGAGGAGGAGAGAGGAGGAGGGGAGAACACCGGTCAGCCCCGCCCTCTTCGCCGTGGCCGACGCGTGACCACGGATAGAGAGACTGACGAGATGTCATGGAGAGCAGAGGAACCGAATCACCCTCTCTGTCTGTCTCCCCCCCCCGCTCTCCCTCGAACTAACTCTCTCTGTCTCTCTTCCCCATCTCTCTCAGTAACCCCCCCTCTTCCTCTCTCTCTCTGTACCATATGTTGCTTTCCCTCCCTCCCTCCCTTCCTAGGGCTGGAAAGAGTGTGGAGTATAAGAGTACATTGTTGAGGTTTCTAAGAATAGCTGCAACCAGCTGTGATCAGTAAGGGAGAGAGAGGGGGAATTCCCTCATCAGAGACTGATGGGAACCGGGCTGTTGGTTCCAGCAGTGGTGTTAGCACTGTGCTATCATTGATTTATCACAGTGTGAGCACACTGCTATCACAGCATTAGCATAGGGTTAGCAACAGTGTTATTATTATTTCTCTTTGGGGATTATTAATGTTTGACAGTGTTAGCATAGCATTAGTACAACTAGCACAACTATAGCACAGTGCTGTCACAGCATTAGCACAGAGTTATCACAGCGCTAACAGGATCTCCCCTTTAGGATAGATACTTTTTATCTTATCTTTTCATAACACATAGGGTTAGGGTTAGGGTTAGGGTAAGCATGGTGATAGCACAGCATGAGCACACTGTTAGCACAAAGTCACCACAGAGCTAGCACAGTGTAAGCGTGCACACAGCCCCGCACTGGGTCTATGGGGCTGTTTAAATGTCTCACAGTAAAAACATTGTGCAGGCAGAGACGTCTGGCAGCCCAACATTCAGCTCTGTGAGCCAATAAAAATACACACTCACTCGCCGACAGAGAGAGTGTGGTGGAGAGAGAGAAAGAGGGAGAGAGACAGAACGAGAGCCAGACAGACAGGGAAAAAGAGAGAGTGTGAAAGACAGAACGAGACACAGACAGGGAGAAAGAGCGAGAGACAGACAGACTGACAGCCAGACAGACAGTAAGGAGAGAGGGGGAGAGACGGAGAGAGAGAGCTGCGGAGTCGGCTAGAGAGAGAAAGAGCGAGAGGAGAGAGAGGTGGAGGAGAGAGAGGAGATTGATGGGGGGAGAGATTGGAAGAGAGAGAGAGCGAGAGAGAGAGAGAGAGGAGAGTTAAATGGCTCCAGTGAATTTCTAGAGAGTTAAGCGATGATGTCTTCAGACAATAACTCTGGAGCCACTAGAGAGATCCGCTGGTATGCAGCTCCACCCCCCTACCGCCTACATTGCTAATCTATTCCAGTTACTGGAAGTAAAATTACATAAGAGCAGACCACCGAGACACACACACACACACACACACACACACACACACACACACACACCAGCACACACACACACACACACACACACACACACACACACCCACACAAACACACACACACCACACACACACCACAACAACACACACACACACACCACACACACACACACACACACACACACACACACACACACACACACACACACACACACCAGGTATGTCTCCAGCCCCTTTACAGACAGGGCTGGAAACTGTTGCTGGGGAACACAGTTTTCTTTGAGTTGCACTTTAACGGACACATTTATTTATTTTTTTGTTACATAATGTAATGTTTGCTCACAACAGCCACATTAACATCAAACTATCTTTTCTTGATTTTGGTCCTAAAATCCTCCCATTGAATACCCTCAGAAAGATGAGAAAAAGCAGAACACGAAACATTGAGGGGAACTCTTGTTGAAGTGGATCTTTTGCAGAACTTTCTCTTTAATAACTAAAACTGCCAACCTTCTTCTGCATCGTGATAACCGGTTTTCAGAGGGCATTCCCTCACTCGATTTCTGATCTAAAAATAAAATGCAATCGCTTCGTAAAGCAAAGTACTCTCGCTGGTGGTATGGATCATTTCTAGGGGTGGGAATCTCTTGGCACCTCACGATTCGATTCGATTCCGGTTATGAGGTCAACGATTTGATTCTAAAACGATTATCGATGCAACAATTTTTTTATGTACATTTCCATGCGTGATTCTCAAAAATATATATATACATCTGAGTTTGCTACTCAGTTTGCTAATCGCTTCCCACTTTTGTGATGATCATCAAAGACATCAACAGATGAATTAACTTATCTTATATTTTATTAGAGAAAAAGCTTATGTCACAGATATGACTTTCTATGAACAATGCAATAATCAATGCAGCTTGCATTATGGAAGTATGTAAAAAAATTGGTTTCAGTTTTCTTTTCTTTCTAATCTTTCTTTTCTATGTCATTCAAGAAAAAGCTGCTCTTGAATTAGAAGGAGTTCTTGTGTCTGGCTGTGAGTTTGCGTGCATGCATCGAAGAATCGATTATTTTTCACACCCCTAATTATTTCGAGGACCAGGAATTGCTTGTGAGGAGAACCACTAGCTCCTACTGGCTTACAGATTTCCTTTGTAACCCTACTGCAGGTTCCAGATATTAAGGTTCCACCGTATGTAATAATAACCAATGAAGTAAGATTACAAGAGTACAATACTGGTCTACTGGCCTCTATTAGTCTCTTCTGGTCTACCACTTGGTCTATATCAGTCTCCATAGTTTCTAATAGTTCACAGGTCTCTATTGGCCTCTTAGTGTCTACTGGTCCCCTTGTCTCTCCTGGTCTCTTTCCTGGTCTCCTTCTTGTACTCAACTGGTTTCTATTGGTCTGAGTTTCTTCTGGTCTCCCCTGGATTCTCCTGGTCAATCATGTTCTCAACTGGTCTATCCGGTTCTCTATTGTTAAAGAGTATGGTATACTCTTTACTGGGGTTTCACTTGTACTCTGGTCCTGGTCTATACTTGGTATCTAAGTCCCTATACCGGTCTTTACTGGTCTCCTCTCTCCTGCTCCGGCTTCCGTCCCAGGATCCATTTTCAAGCCAGGTATATTAAAAAAACGGTTCAACCCATGTTTCAAACCAGGGTTTGGTCCAAAAAGAAGACATCTGCTAGTCCTGGGCACCACCAAACACAGACTAGATCTAGTACAGAGACAGGTCATTAAGGCGCATGTAGGTGTTAAACAGTACAGAGACAGGTCAATAAAGAGCAGGTAGGGGTTAGACAGTACAGAGACAGGTCATTAAGGAGCAGGTTAGGGTTAGACAGTACAGAGACAGGTCATAAAGGAGCAGGTAAGGGTTAGAGACAGTACCGAGACAGGTCATAAAGAGCAGGTATGTATTAGATCACCTTGCTCTAGGGGGCTTACAGCCTATTATATACAGAATCTGAATTAACAAATAATGTCAGATAAGGATGAGGTTACGTAGCTGTCGTAACCAGGGTTATGTAGCTTAAGCAAAAGTTAATCAGGAAGACGATATTCCTCCTCGCTCTATGCACCGTGTTTCATTCCCAGGCTGTCACTGCAGACCCCGCCCCTTTCATCTCTCAACCAATCTGAAACCATTTTGCGGTCAAACAGGAGAAATTGTGCCAAAACAAAGCGATATTGCGTCCTCCCGGCTAGCAACTCCATTCTTAGTCACAATCACAACCATGGATCCATCGTCGACATGAGAAAATAATTTTGATGGTGTCATAATAAGCACCAAAACATGACATGTCAACCAATGTTGTGGTTCATATTATACTAGTCCCTCCTTGAAATTTAACTGAGTTCCTGTGTGAATACATGGGCAACCTAGTCACTGCCGTAACCAGGCTACAATCAGCGCATGTAAACACACTGAATCCTGTTGTTTATCTGATCATTCTTGAGATTGGCTTTTGATTGTTTATGTACCAGAAATAAATCTTCGTTCAAGGCCTCAACCAATCACATATCATTGAGGTATGGCAACTCCGAACACCCAAACCACCTTACACCTCACTCCTCTACACGCCACAAGAGCTTACTAACAATTAGATTCTGTCCTCTGTCCACAGGTCATGGTTTGACTGTGGGTAAGGAAGGCCCGATATTATATCATAAAATTACCTAATAACCCCATATCCGACCCATTCACCAGGTCCACCAACAACACCTCCATCATATCCATTCATAGGCCTCCACCATGAGAGATGTCCCACCAATCGCATGCTACAAAGGGCATAACGTCCCGTGTAATAATACATGGATACGAGCAGATATGGGGATCTCAAAGTGGCGAGCAGCGCTCCCATGCCATCATTACGTTAACTGACGACACGACCGTCCTAGGCCTCATCAGAGACAACGATGAGACGGCCTACCGAGAGGCGCTGCAGACACTAACCCGGCTGGTGCCAGCATCACGGCCCGGTACGGGGAACCGTTCTGCCCACAGCCGCGAGTCCCGACCGAGTGTGGTCTGATTTGCAGCACAGCACATCGCTGGAAACCGACTCCTGGCCGTTCAGGATATCTTTCACAGGTGGGGTCTGCGGAAGGCAGACAGCATCATTATGGAGCACAGCCACCCAGCAGGCAGACGGTTCTCCTTGTATACTCAGGCAGACGAGCATGAGAGCATGGCTGCACGTACCACCAGACGTAAGGACAGTTTTTACCTCCAGGGTATCAGGCTTCTCAACTCATTGACCTAAATAGTCCTGCTGTCTGCAACAGCCATGACTGCTGCTATTATATCAGGACTTATACATGCCTAATGTGCAATTCTTATGTTTACACTTGTCACCTGTCACCATTACAGCACAAGCCTCATGTTAATGTATAGTGTTATATTTATCATATTTTCTATTAAATAATATGAATACTGATGTTATTGGTAGTGCGCTTACTGCTTAGCTGTGCTGTTTTTTCTCGTTCAACACATTTCATTGCACCGTTCCTCCTTTGGTAACCTACATAAGACTGAAAACTGAAACTGAAACATATGCCAACACATGGCCCTTTAACTATCTGTTATGATTTAAAGCTCTTCCCCTTTGCACTGACTGAATGTATGGAGTAGATAGAGATGATCCCAACTCGAAGTGTAGGTCCCATGCTTGAGATGTAAACCAGCATAACACAGTTAGGGCATGGTAGGACAGCTTCAATGTGGAAGAAAATATAGTATTTCATCAACGTGAACAATGGAACAAAGAATAGCACATTTTATTTTAGGTTTAGTCTCTTCTAAAGTTATGGGTGCTAGAATAACAACCCGCAGTTAATAATAGGCCTACTACTGTTATACAACAACAGTTGGGTGAAGATAGAGTCATGTGATGCGTTTAAAACATTTGTATCTCCATAAGTTCTCTATAAAAGAGTGCGAAGTGGTCTACGACAATGTTTTCTAATTTAAGTGCGCATTAGCGCTCGACAATGGTACAGTACAGTAAGCTA
Organism: Gadus chalcogrammus; assembly: GCF_026213295.1. Classification (NCBI taxonomy): domain Eukaryota; kingdom Metazoa; phylum Chordata; class Actinopteri; order Gadiformes; family Gadidae; genus Gadus; species Gadus chalcogrammus. The sequence continues at coordinate 9,923,386 of NC_079434.1, forward strand.
GTGATATCATTGTTATAACACCATCTTCCTTCTGCTGTTGAACAGCAGTGCATCGACACACACGTTAATAGATAATCGATATATAAACGTCATCAATATAATCACTTACCGGATCATTCGGTCGCTATATATATTATATTCCATTTTTCGGATGATCACTTGCGCGTCTTTCAGACCCAGATCTCCACCTCATTTCCATGTGCTCGCGACCACGCGCTCCACGCAGCCGAGAAATCCGTCAGACACGGGGAGTGACGTCACGGCGAGACTAGAATTAAATGGCCCGCGGTGAGGATAAAATCCGCTCCATCGTGTAATGGCTCCGTTAGGAAACGCCGTCGACTCGCTTCTTTATTAAATGCGTGACTCAAAATAATATTGATTATAAATATGAATCATGCAGTGGGGTAATTTCAATGTGCCACTGTTGTGTTATGGTTTCTGTTGCTTGCTAAAGTTAATCCCTGTACACATGGTTTCTTATAGGCTTCACATAGCAGAGCAGACTGTGTCAACCCAGGAGAACGTGTACAAAAATGATACTCTGAGACCCCTTACGAAAGCAATAATGTAGACCTATAATGTAGAAGGGTTTGTGCATCAGAATACCTCACTGGATTTCTTTATTGGCAAAACTCCGACATTTTGAGGACTCAAGAGAGTTGTGATACTTTACAATTTAGATTGTACATAAACAATAACAATGGCTAATGTTTCATGTCCCGTATGAGAAGGGCTTTGGATATTTATAACACAACTATGTTGCTCTATAGTGACAAATAATTAGACGATTTATTATCAAACAATTGCAAAAAAAGATTTGCAACACTCTTAACAAGCGTATGCTTCCAAAATGGAGAATTGTTGGTGTGATTTCATGAAGTTCAAGCTTTATAGCCCTATAGTGTACATGGACATGTTAAGGTCTCTAAGTCTATATATTTCCTTAAAATACTGGACAATCGAGGTCATAGTTTGAGTTCCTTCTTTAACCATATAACGATACTAGGATTTTAATTGATGTCTTGAAGCCCCGTCCCTATCCTGTAGAGCTAGAGGGGCGTCGCCCGTCTCCACTCACTTCCTACTATAATTACACATCAGCCTAGAGTCCCTTTAACTGCTAACCTTTGGCAGGACATTTCATTGATCACCATTAAGCATAACTACACCTGGGGCACAGGACTGGATGTGGCGTGTCCGAGTTCAAGTATTGTTGGCTCTTCGATGAACCCTTGACCCTTGCGTATCACGCTCGTGTACAAGGCAGGAGAAATGTAAACATAAACACAGAACAGTGTTTCCTAGTAGTGGCACTCATTGATGTAAGGTGATCTGACGTCATACTAGAGGCTAACATTTGATGAGTGTCTGACCAAAGAAAAGCAAGAGACAGTTTCAGGAACCATTTTTCTTTTATATTTGAATTGAGGAACAAAATGGAAAAGCGAACACTGAAAACCACTGGGTGAGAACTTCCAGTCAAATTGATCCAAAAATACCTTTTATAGGAAATTTTATTTACAAAAAAATGAAAAACAAAAGAAACATAAAAAAAAGGCTTACTTTATGTTGGGCGCTCAACTGTGCAGCACCAATTTTTTTCTTTTTATATTTTATTAATAAAAATAAACTTTAAATATTGTAATCCAACCATAACGTCTGAGGCAGTATTGAAAACGTTGAAATCCACCAAGATCTCCACAACTTTAGAATCCCCGTCTTGCATTCGCATGCAACATTATAACCTGTACACACTCAACCGAACCGACTTGCATAAAAAAAACTAACTTAAAAAAAACACCACCAGCGCCAAGTCTTAAGACCCCCATGTGGCCCTCAGGGCCGGGGGCTCTGCAGGAGGCAGAGCCGCTGTCGGAGCGCCTCGCTCCTCCTCTGGAGCTGCTCCTTGACGGACAGCAGCCGCTCCTCGTCCGTCTGCATGCCGTAGATGCACTCCGTGGCTTTCTTCAGGATCACCACCTTGGCCGCCTTCTCGTTGTTGGCCACCTCGGGGATCTCGTCGCGCAGCGCGAAGAAGCTCAGCTTGAGCTCGTTGCGGCGCTGGCGCTCCAGCACGTTGTGTGTCCTCCGCTTGTCGCAGTCCTCCGTGTCCGAGGTGCGCGGGCTGGCGCACTTCCTGTTGCCGCTGATCTGCTTGAGCACGCGGCCGTGCCCGTGCCCGTGGCTGTGGTGATGGTGGTGGTGGTGTGAGGGCGGCGAGCTGCCGCTGTCCAGCTTGAGGCGTTTGACGGCGGCGGTGGCGGCGGGCGCGGGGGGGTCGTGGCGGGTGGAGGGGTGAGCGGCGTAGTTGTGTTGGTGGGTGGAGACGTGGCAGCGCTTCAGCACCAGCGGGCTGGGATGCCGCGTGTCCGAGGGGGATGAGTCGCCGCGTTTAAGGTGCTGCCGCTTCTCCACCGTCACCACGTCGATCTCCTCCTCGTCCTCATCGTCATCCTCGTCTTCCTCCTCTTCCTCGTCGTCATCCTCATCGTCACCCTCATCTTCTGAAAGAGACGGACGGGCAGAAGGTAAACAAACATCCTAGACTTTCAGGTCACAGGAATGCTGCTAAAGAACAAGGCAGGAAGGTGTGTGATCTTTCCTAAGATCAGCTGTCTCAGACGCTCCCACAGCAATGCTTGGCAACTACAGTGCACCACGTCATAACAAAACAGCACTAACCCAGCTGGGACAGAGGAAACGCGTCCCAACCACCCACCCGAGTGCTTGGAACCGCACCAGCTCGCCTCGGGATGACCCGCCCTACACCTTCCCTCCCTCCCTCCCTCCCATTCATCTTCATTAGTAAACACAAGATCAGAGATAACAGCTAGCCAGTGTTGAGCCTACCTGAGTCGCTGCAGCTGCTGCTACTGCCGCTACTGTTGGGGGGGGTATCCAGTGACAGGTCCCGTGGGGAGGAGGTGCAGCTGGTGTGGATGGAGGTGGTTGTGGTGTGGGGGGTCTGCGGTAGCACCGCCACACTGGGCTTGGGAGTCTCGGCAATGGGGTAGGGGAAGACCACGGAGGGGTCGATGCACTCTTCCGCGGACGTGTTGAGGTCTTGCAGGTAGTTTGTGTTGAGTCTCGCCGACGGACACTCTGACGCGGGGCTACTCCCCCCCGTGGAAGAGGCAGAGTCCCTGCGCGCCGCGTGAAGCGACGCCAGACGGTCAGATACTACTTTCTCGAGCTTGGCCACGGCAGAGAAGCCGCTCCACATGCAGTCCTGGATGATGATGGACTTGAGAAAGGTCTGGGAGTAGTCAGAGTCGCAGATAATGCTCTGGTTTACCGCGTCGTCCCCCAGAAACTCTGTGACCATCTCCAGCTGGTCGGCCGTGGAGGGGAAGAGGCTGGAGAGAGAGGGTCTGCGGCTTGGGGAGAGGGGCGGGGTGGGCAGCAGCTCGAACTTCTTCCAGATGTCCTCGCTGGGGGCCGGCGGCTGGGGCTGCTGGTTGTGGTGATAGAAGTCCTCCTCCTCGTTGTCGTAATAGAAGTAGGGCTGTAGGGAGTCGTAGTCGTAGTCATAGTTTTTACTCGTCGCGGTAGCCCCTGAGGAAGAGTTCAGCGGCATGGCTGCCCTAAACGTCGCCGAACTGAAAGGAGAAGAAAAGGTTGTAGTTAGTATTAATTGGTCACGTCTAATGGATGTGTGTGTGTAAACGCTGCGACAAGGTGTGTTGAGCACGCGTCAAAGTGCAGCACTGTTCAAATGGCAGACAGTTCAAAACACCGGCAGGCATGCGCTTTTGGCATGCATGCACTTTTCTAGCAGCAGGTGCTCGATGCGTTGCTGAAAGTAACTAAAACATGCAGTATACACACATGCTGCAGCACACACGCACACACACATGCTGCAGTACACACACATGCTGCAGGCCATACACATGCAGAATAGACGCCATGCTGCAGTAGTAACGTTACACTAAGCCGGAGATAAGGTTTTAAACCCGGCAACACGCTGAGGCGTAGCACCATGCGTCCAATACGCTGCTAAATGCCTCCTCTTACCGTAAGCGTGAAAAGGTTGACACCCGGTGTGGGTCTGAGAAGCGGGGGGGTAGGACCCAAAATGCGCTAAAAGTGCAAGTATTCCAGCAAGAAAGAAACGTTAATCCAGTTCTGGATCGGGGCGGAAAAATCTCGCTCGTACTGTCAGTGGAGCCGGAGGAGGCGTGCGTTGGTGTGAGTTGTAGAAAAGATGGACATACGCCGGCTGTGGAGTGAAGCCGTTCACGAGCTGCATGGAAATCACAGCTGAGGGACGATCGGCAGCAATAAGAAGGTCGCGTTACTCTGTGAACTGTATCCCTCCGCGAGAGCTTTCCCGCTAAATAAGCAATGGATTTAGGTCTTAATGAAAACACATATATTCTCCACAGGTTGTGCTATAAATCAACACTTGATTCGAGGATGAGTGTTTTTGTGGATATTTAGTGTGTATAAGTAATCTTTGAAATGGGGGACTACTTCTCGTGGAGGGAGAATGTGGGAGGGGTTATCGTAGGAGTCCATTGATTCGACTGACTCGAGTAGTGCTGTAGTAAAGTGGTTGGTAATAATAATAACTGTAGTACGGTGGGTGCTAACCTCTCATTAGACATCCACGGCGATAACAAGAATTAGCTTTTCACTTGGAGTTCTTCCTAAAAGAACACCCCCCGCCTTAAGCACACACTATAACAACACAAAAGATAGTAGACTGTTTTTCGACGCCCAATAAAAATCGACTCATATTCTTTGAATTTTTACAGCTATTTAATGATTATACAATATGCCGGTGCCGTATGTAGTGCAGACACACACATCATTAAATGAATAAACATTCGTTTGAATACAGTGATTTTTGATTCAGTGTAAATGGCTATATGGTTTATTAATATAGTCTATATAACCGTGCTGCAATGCAATACGGAATGATACATTCACCACGACAGGTGATTTTTTTCTGTCTAGATTTGAACAGAACAGTGAAACTAAATTAAAAAAAATTAATGTGTGTTTTAATGTAGCCTGCTGTTGAAGGAAACACATAACAGAATAATGAATGTACATGTTGGAATTAAACTCCGCTGTGTTTTGATAAAACTCGGTTGGACTCAGGAAAATAATACTCAGAAGGTGGGCAGACAGCAGAGCGGCTGCGGCGAGACCAGCCGCCCTCCCCTGGTTAGACGGTCCTCCTGCGCCCTCTGCTGGAAGAAAACGACACTGCCTGGCGCGCAGTGAAATTCAGAGCAGAAATTACAGGACACTCTAATCAATAAAAAAAAACGTATTAAAAATCCATTTAAGTTGAATGAAAAACACAAAGCTCAAATGACAAAAATGGTTTCAACATAGTCGTTGCAGTTTAAATGATGAAAAGTAACTATAGGTAGCAATTAGACGTTTGAGGTAGATCTCTGGAAAGTACATTCTTGAACCTATACATTATATTGCTTTAAATCCCACAGCTACTTAAATAAAAAAAGTAGTTTTCTAGGTTTAAGATTATCTTATCACACTTTTCAGGATGTCTTTAAAGGAAAAGTGAAAACATCTCAACGTGGCAAAATGACCCTGAACAAAGACAAGGAACATGCTACGATGTGAAGTAGAAGTCTTATATTTAGTGGAAACATGGTTTAGTATATTCAAAAGGGTAAATGGGAGTTTACGACCCAAAACCAAAATAACTCCTCTATTGAAAATCAATTGAATCTAATTAGCTTCTCAAAACCATCACCGTAAAAACCAAACCCTAACGCTCAAAGCTGACTAACACTCAAACTAATCCTTAAATCCAAAAATCGAACCATGAAACCTAAACCAAATAGGAAACCTTATACCCTAGGGATGGTTTTGGTTTTAGTGTTTGGTTTAGTTTTAAGGTCTGGTTCTAGGATAGGGTTTTGTATTGGGGTTTCGTTTAGCCTTAATGTCTGCTTTTGGGATAAGGTTTCCTATTTGGGTTTATTTTTGGTTAAGATTTAGGGTCTGGTTTTAGGACTGGGTTTTGTATTTTAAGATTGGTTTTTGGGTTTGGTTTTAGTGGTCTGTTTCAGGGTTAGGTTTTGTGTTTGGGTTTTAGGGTCTTGTTCAGGGTTAGGTTTTGTATTTGGGTTTTAGGGTCTGGTTCAGGTATAGGTTTTGTATTTGGGTTTTAGGGTCTGGTTCTTGTATAGGTTTTGTATTTGGGTTTTAGGGTCTGGTTCAGGGTTAGGTTTTGTATTTGGGTTTTAGGGTCTGGTTCAGGGTTAGGTTTTGTATTTGGGTTTTAGGGTCTGGTTCTTGTATAGGTTTTGTTTTTTGGTTTTAGGGTCTGGTTCAGGTATAGTTTTTGTATTTGGGGTTTAGAGTCTGGTTCAGGGTTAGGGTTTGAATTCAGGTTTTTGGTTGTATGGTTTGGTTTCAGGTTTAGGAAAGAAAGATCTCTCTGGATCTTTGTTTTAAATTTAAATTATACTTTTTCTTTTTTACTCAATTGCATTTTATTTTACTATACTTTATACATACTCCAATACTTTATACTACTATATCCTACTATATATATATGCTACACTTTATTAAAATAACAAAATATCATACAATGGTGTACTTGCAATTGCAGAGCACCTATAATGTAAGGGTACTATTTGTATATGATATTATTTTAAGACACTGTAAAGCCCTACCAAAATAAACGTGTTGGCCACTGAAAAGTAAAGTGGTGATGTTCTCAACAGAAGTGACAAGCTGTGATAATACATAGCGACGGCCAGTATATGTATTTTATTTCCTATGAGAGTGATTAAGGATTATATTTGAGTTACTTCCATAATTACATTGAGTTTATTGTCTAGTTTAGTGGCTCTGTGTTTGACCAAGAGCTTAGTAATTAAGTTTGATTCCCAAAGTGTCGTAAGAAATAAGTTTCTTTATCATGTACGTTTGATATTTACAAAAGATAGCCTATGAGGTAGATTCTTTATAATAATCAGGAACTGGCTTGGTAGTGTAGTGGCTAGTGTGTTTGACGCCCAGCACAAAGGTGTTATGTTCTACCCCAAATGTCTGCACAAATTGAACTTCATAATAAATGCAAGTGTACATTGCATAGCTAACAAGTACTTATTAGGTGAGTGCTGAATGCAGCATGACCCCAGCGTCCTGCGGTGTCAGTCAGGCCTGTGTTCCGCTAGCAAACATAGAATAGATTAAGCTTTTATTGTCATTGTACATCTTGGAATGATTATATTCAGTGAATTGTCTATATATGACAATTTGGCCAATGTTTGACCAGGTTTTATAGCATAATTTGTTGATTACTTTTGATGCATTAATGGTATTATTTCTTCTTCTTTTTTCTGAGGTATTAAAAACTTCTTAAAAGTCCTTAAATTGTCACTTCCCTGTCATCTGGGGACAGCCACCAGATTCATGCGGGGGTCCCGACCCACAGGTTGAGAACCACTGCTCTAATGCTCACAATAGGTTGGCACCTCTTCTGTCTAGTCGCTCTGCGTCTCAGAGGGGGTCTGTGCCTGTGGACAGTTCTGACACCAGCCTATCAGTGACATCATTTCAAGCTAATGGACATTGAAAATGACCAGTGCCCTGCTCCGAGACACGGAGTAGACATAAACTGTGCCATTGCTTTAATATATGAAGATTTTTTTATTTTATTTTTTTGTTACAGTGGCTGCTCGTCAATTTGACCACAAGTTGACTGAATTGAAGTACAGGGGTGCCCTGCAGAAGGGGCTGCGCTACGCACCTGAGACGAGTGGAGGGCTACCAAGAAAAGGCAAAGAGTTATAAGGACAAAAGTTATTGTAATGTTCTTAATAATAGGGTTAATTAGTGTTAATGTTCATAATTCCTGAAGATGTTTGTTTGTCATTGATTTTTTTTTATTTTTTATTTTGAATATTCATTAAATAACTTTTTGAATAATGGGCTGTTTTGTTGTTTTTTTGGTTTGTTCATAGAGTATTCAGGGGGACCATAGGCAGGCTAAGGGAACTCATATTTATATTAGAAAACCTCATAAAGTGAGATTTTCATGTCATGGGACCTTTAAATGGTGCGCATGTTTACATTGTTTACTGGCCATTTATCGTTTCTTTATGTCTTAATCTGTGTGGCTTTATTAAAAAAATATTTTCAACCTCACTTTGTTTTACAACACTCACCGCATTTTCTAGTTAAATGTTTTATTTGATGGAGAAGTATAACTGACTCAAGCTGACTTTTATTAAAGGTTGGGTATGGGATTTGCGAAACGCCAGCAGATTTTTTAAAATACACAACTCAAATGGTCCTACCCGCTCTCCTTCAACGCTGACTCTGACTCCACCCAGTCCAAGTACATGGACGAGCAATCCTGCACGAGCGCGAACACAAGATGCACGAGAGCGAGCCATTAGCTAGTTAGCTAGCTGCAGTAGCTACCGCAGGATAACAACAAACAGAAGCTTGCTCTGGGTCACGAGCTTTGAGTACGTGCACGAAGGGGTCACGCGCGGAGAGCGGGGGAGGGGGAGTGCAGTACTAACGTTTGATTGACGTACTTACTGTCCAATGCTACTCAGTGGTTCTGGAAATCATTCGCTGTAGTTTTTCGAGCCCTGCCCGTTCCACAGATGATTGACTTGACCTACTTTGAACTCAGTGGCTGTAAGTGGGTTATGATAAGGATTTCAAGTAATTTTGCAGAAATGGCCAAAAAAGAGAATTCCATACCCAACCTTTAACTGTTAATTAATACCTATATAATGAAAAAGGTGAATATCAAAAGTGATCTATTTGCTTATCTAGGCAATTGTATAACTTAGACTAGTCACAATCAGGCCTGAAACCAGAACTTTCGGTCTATGAGACCTTTGAGCTTACCAGCGAACCAGCTCATTTGAGAACATCAAATTTCTCTCAACTTTGGTGGTCAACACATGTTAATGCCAAAGCGTCCGACATTGAAAAATACAAAAATTAAATTGTATTCCCAAGTCTAGGTTGAATCTAATCAATTAGGTGTACTTAAAAATGAGGTAGCCAATCCAGCTGGAGGTCAGACACACTTACAACTAGACTACCATGCCTCGACTAATACAAAAAATGTCCAGTGTATTTATTAGAGTCTAGAGTTGTAAGCAGAGATCTGAGCAGAGCTATCTTCGTCCCTTCTCCCATTGCTCTTCAGGCCTGTGAAACGTCCAGGGGTATGTGATCATCCATACCGTAGCACAGGACCTTTGAGTTTACATTAAATATGCCGGTGTTGCTTTAGCTCGGGAGATTGGGTGGTGGAGCTACCATTTAATGTATCTTCTTTGTGAATGACCTTTAAGAGATAGTTTCAAAGGGCCTTTTGCTGTTTTTAGATTCGGACACTGTGAATCAGCGATAAGAGAAGTGTGTATGTGTGTCTAAAAATGTAAATGAAATGTTCCACACAGAAAAAGGAACTTGATGGCAAGTTCTCGTTACCAGGCCCCACTCAGTTGTAGGGCAGTAGACCTACATGTCACTCTTGAGAGTGCATGGATGCATCATGCTGGCAGGCTATTAGAGGAGCCGTCTAGACAGCCGAGGGAAGCGATGGGGTGAATCACGTGTATTAATAGTGGACAGAAAACGGAAGCTTCATCCACCTAAACTCTTCCCCTCTGTAGGCTAAGGCAACAGCAACATCACATGAAGTCACATCACTACACAACGTTAATTCTGCTGGGGAGAAAACAAACCTACTCATAATGGCCTACGATTAATCTAAACAAAAGGTGGGAAAATGTGTATTTCTCCGAACTTTCCCATCGCTTTACCTGCTAACTATTTGTATTATTGTATTGTGTAATGATTGACTTGAATCTAGAACACACACCTGGAAGCCTTGTTGCTCTGTTGGAACACAACATGCCTACCATGTAACGTAGGCCTGACTTCATGTGTGTTGTTTCCAGGTGTTTCCTTCATGTTCTGTGGTTCATTCTCCACCGAGTCTTGTAGTCTGCAAGATGACCTCAACACAGGCAGTTATAGGCAGCAATAATACATTTGAAATGTATGTCGAAAATGTGCACATTTTAACATGTAATCTTCTCTATCAAGTTCAAGTATTTATTGCAAGGTCTTACAGTGTGTGTTTTTATGACAAAGTCTCTCTCTGCTACCTTGTGAACACTATGTCAACATTCCAATGTTCTGGATTTTGTAACTGTAAATTGTATTGTATAGTTATTTTTGTTGTGCAACCTTATCTGTAGCATTGTAAGGGCTTATCTGCTTTAACTTTTAAGCAGGCCGACATTTCCTTGTGCATATAATACTTGTGTAAATTCCATACATCCAGATTTGATTGTTCAATTGTCTGACTTGATAATGTCCATATTTGCACTGTATGGAAGTTGGGAACTATTGGAGGAGTTTGTAGTCTTCCATTGCGGTACAACAGTATGATGCCAGTCTCGGAAGATGGTGGTGGTTATAGTATACCTACTTGCTGGTTGAGTTATGCTATTTTGACAAAATGTTTACGTTTTTACTTGCTCTAAAGGGCCGCTGAGTTCATGGCTATAAAAGGTAAAACGTTTGGAAATATCATAAGCAGATTTTCCATACATCGAATTCTCATCATTACAACACTTTGTGTATATAATCTGAAATAATAAATATTGTATATGATTAATTTGAATTATGTTTTTTTATAAACTGATTATTACGGTCCCAATTTCTAAGGCGAGAGTTGCAATGGACCAATCTGTCCCCTAGATGGCACCGCGCGACCACAACGTACAGATTACTTTACGCACAAGTAGGTCAAGTGATCTATACATCTATATAAAGCATACACCAATGTACGTGTTCATACCACATTTCTAAAAGCTCGTGTACTTTTTCCATTATAGACCTACTTCTTAAATTATCTTAATAATTACGTCTTCTTCATTTGTGTAGGTTTTGTATATTTAAGTTATTCATTCAAACGTGAAAGGTTGACGGGGAAATACGTTCTGGTAACTCAACATAAATCCCATCGTTGCTCTATGTTGTCCATCGACTGGTTCACACACGCGATAAATAACAGGTTTATATCGTTATGTGACGTCACGCGACGCCAACCCACGTGCGGTGACTTCAGTCGGCGGAGGGTGGAGGACGAGCAGCAGACCCAGGAACATTCAAACGCAGCCCATAAAACGCAAGGCTTAAAACAATAGCCTCGACAGTGGAGGACACCTTTACGGTTTCACTTCTGAACCCCCTGTTGCCAAGCGATGTCTTCGGTTCCGTCGGTCTGAGGTGTTTCATTGTGTTCCTCTCATCCCGGGCGTCAAGCTGTGATATTTCAGACCATGTTTCTGGAGGAAAATGATGCGCTCATTGGCGATTTCTGGTGACCTTCGCCTCCGTTCAACGGAACATTTCGCTCTGAGCCGCTGCCGGTGTCGGATCGTCTCGACGTGTGTCGTCTGATCGGTGACCGGGGCTCTCGTCAAACCCGCCAGAGTACAGGTGTCGATCGCGTCTTTCGGCCTGCGATCCGAATTCTTTAAATCCATCAAGACCTTGGCAGATGCCCCACGTCCTGACAACCCGGCGGCGTCACCATGATGGACTTTCCATCCCTCACTCCGTACTTGCCGCTCATGCGCTTTCTGGTGCCGCTGGCGATCACCAATGTGGCCATCGACGTTGGCGAGCAGGTAACCGTGTGGCGTGGACTCGTTGTGTTGCTGCGGGTCCGAAGCGACCCGCGCCGCAGTCTCCTCATCAGATCAATGTGGTGTTGTTTTTCCATCCGTACATTCCGTCGTGTTTTTCCTTTGATAAAAGGATTAGCCCTGGAGTAGGTTCGGGTCGTGGTTGTGACTAGGGGGAGGGGGGTGACCGTTAGATGGATAGATGGATGGATGGATGGTGGCTTCTGGGACCGGTAGCTCGTCTCACGGCAGGGTAAACAACACAAGGGGTATGGAGCCTGTACGAGGGCGCCTGTAATACCCGGTCCTTTAAAGACCACTTAAACGAGGCTTGATTGTCATCAAAAATTATTAATGAATACGGGTTGGGATTTTTATTAACATTTAAAGTCCTTGGGGAAAATCTGATGTTTACAAAAACCGGTTTAGCGATGGCCATGATTCAAATTAGAAGGCAAACAAATGTCTGGGCCTTTTTTTTTTTAAGAGAGCGACAGAGAGAGATGGCGGGTCGTCCTTATGAGCTAAAAAATCGCCAGTCGGTTTCCTTAATGACCATCATCCTGTCAGACTGTTTATCTTGCTATGGATACTCTGTTTAAGAGTAGACGGCGTTCAATTAAAGCCCCGCGAGAGTACATAAGGAAGGGATTTGGCTTATGTAAGCTGCTATAAATAGATTTTCCCCGCTGGATCCTGGCAGCTGGATTTTCCACTTCCGGAGACAGAATGAGTTGATAGCGGCGTATTGTTATTTTTTACTGGTACGCTTGATTTGTCATGTTTCCATTTTCGGCTATCTTTCCTGTAGACAGTCTGTTTATTTAATTAATTAACTAACAAATAAATCCTTTATTGATTCGTACAACCCCTCTTCCTCAATGTCCCCACAAACCGATTCAAACTGCCTGTTATTTATCTTCAAAAGCCAAACGTGTGTTTTGGTTTGTGATAAAGAAAGGCCTAGTCATGATGATGTCTGCGGCATCTGGTCTGCCTGCTCCAAATGTGCTGTCTCACTTCCTTCTCTCTGTCTGGTTCTCTTCCCCCCCCCCCTTCCCAGGCTCTGAACAGAGGCATAGCCACTGTGAAGGAGGATGCGGTGGAGATGCTAGCTAGCTATGGGCTAGCCTACTCCCTGATGAAGTTCTTCACAGGGCCCATGAGCGACTTCAAGAATGTGGGCTTGGTGTTTGTCAACAGCCGCCGGGACCGCCGCAAGGCCGTACTCTGCATGGTCGCCGCCGGGATAATAGCCTTCGTCCTACACATTCTCATCGGTGCGTTTTTCAGCCACACTGATTCAGTTTCCCACGATGCATTCCTACAGGTTCTGTTTGATGTATTGGATTAAAGGGGTCTTGTGGTGTAAGGGCCGTTGCTACGATTCCTGGGCCCCTAGACAAGATTTACTGATGGGCCCCCCTGTGCTGAATTGTTGACGGGGGGGGGGGCGCTATGGTAGTACTATGGGCTGGTAGTAAAATAAAAAAAAATTTTTTTTTTTTTGTGGGCCCCCCCTGGGCTGTGGGCCCCTAGAATCGTCATCACCTTTCACCCCTTATCGACGGCCCTGGGTGTAACCCTTTTACTTCTTGAAAACATGACAAAACCCGTGGTAACTGAATGTGAGCCAAAGTTGAGCTTAGAAAAGTTTTAAATGGTGGAGTGGTTGCTTTTAGGTCGAAAACTCCCATGTGGTAATTGGTGTGTTTGTTTGGTTTTTGTTTATCTAAAACAATCAAGTTGAGACGCATTTAAAATATTGTCTAGCTTGGGTCACGTACGCACAGCATGAAGTATGTGTATATATGTCTGTCTTCTGTGATCATTACTACAGTGAAGCCACAGTGGTATTCCTGCATGGTGGTGAGTTAATGTCGACCACTTCCTGTCTCTGCTGCAGCACAGACGGACCTGGGCTATTACATCATCAACAAGCTGCACCACGTGGACGACTCTGTGGGCAACAAGACGCGCCGGGCCTTCCTCTACCTCGCTGCTTTCCCGCTACTCGACGCCATGGTGAACCTCAGCTCGTTGACTAGTTACTACTAGATACCCATTTAGTACTCTAGTTGCTGAATATTTGCCACTCAAACCCGTAGTTCCTGTGTATCAACTATAATGAGCAACTAGTTAACCCAGTTTCTAGATACATTTTTAAACGGCCTAGCAATGTTTTTGAAAGTACCACCTTCTTTGAAATCTTGCCAACAAATCAAACATGGTTGTCTTTTGGTTCCCGTAGTTTCACCAATCTCGGCCCTGTCTTCAATGTTGACTTTTCTTCCATTATCGAGGCTATAGTTGTTCCGTTATCAGCCATGAAAAGACAGTTTTTGAAGAGCTTTGTGTCTCCAGAGGAAGTAACCCTATCTCCGTCTCTCTGTTTGTTTGAAGGCGTGGATCCACGCGGGGATCCTTCTGAAGCACAAGTACAGCGTCATCGTTGGCTCCGCCTCCATCTCTGATGTCGTGGCCCAGGTAATGCCTCTTCCCCCTCTCCACAGACAGCCAATTTTAAAATCAGTTCTGGCGTCGTCTGGTACATTACCGCTGCAACCCTTATTGTAGCAGAGGTTACCTTGGCCAACAAACTGAGGATGATTGATGCTGAATTGATCCATTATAAGAAATGCACAGAGTTAGTTATAGTAATCTAATCTGTCTGGTCCATGATGCAATTCCCTGGTCTGTTGACCCCAGGGTGTGGTCCTTTTCTTGGCAGATTGGGTTTCGTTGCCATCCTGCTCCACAGTAACCTTCCGTGCTCTTCTCTTGGTAGAATGTGTTCGTGGCCATCCTGCTCCACAGTAACCTTCCGTGCTCTTCTCTTGGTAGATTGTGTTCGTGGCCATCCTGCTCCACAGTAACCTTCCGTGCTCTTCTCTTGGTAGATTGTGTTCGTGGCCATCCTGCTCCACAGTAACCTGAAGTGTGTGGAGCCCATGCTCATACCCATCCTGTCCCTCTACATGGGCGCCTTGGTCCGCTTCACCATCGTGGGTCTGGGCTACTACTGCAACATCCACGACAACATCCCAGACTCCAGCGGCATGGACGTCGGGGTAAGACCCTCCCTGATAGCCTCTCCGCGATGCTAACCCTGACGCTAGTCCTAGCCCTCAACCTAGCCCTACCTCCAACTCCAATCCTAAAACCTAACCTCATAGGCCTAACCCTTATCCTACCTCTGGTCATATTTCTATCTCTAACCCTAAAACATATCCCTAGCACGAACCCTAGCTCTAACCCTTAGCCTCCAACCTAGTGCAAACCTTAACTCCAATCCTAACCATGGCTTTGAAAAAATGCATCAGGTTTGAGTTTAACTCTAATTGAGTTTGGATTAGATGCTGAATACATTTGTTGGGAAGGCTGGTTTTTTACTACGACAAACCTGGAAGGACCATTGTTGTTTTTATCAACCGATGTGGAGTTTACCACTGTGTAATTCATTCCAATGAAATTCTTATGGCAAGTCAGGTCAACTGCATAGCTAGAATAAAGCCATAAAGTTAACAGTAATAATGAATACCAAACTAAGGTTAAGGGAGTGAAAACGTCCAATACGAGCTGCAGTAAAACATGACATTAGACATCACAGATGAGTCTCCGGCCTAACCGTCTGATTTCCCCGGCAGGGCGACGCCACCATCAAGAAGATGTTGAGCTTCTGGTGGCCCCTGGCCCTCATCCTGGCCACCCAGAGGATCAGCAGACCTATCGTCAACCTCTTCGTCTCCCGAGACCTGAAGGGAAGCGTTGCTGCCACCGAGGTGAGCACTAGAGGGGGCCTGGCGCCACCGGGGAGCCCCCACATGGGAGCCCCCACCTTCTGGGGGGCCACCCTGGGGATGATTCTGTAGCTGACCTCGACTTGAATCTACTGGAAAAGCTGTTGATGGTACCAGCTACCTGAAAACACTGAGGACTACTGATTGGTCAGAGAGATTTGCCACTAGCGTCATCACTGCTCCTATACCCGCCAAACTAGGAAGATCAACCACATCGTTTCGTTTTCCTCCACTGTTCCTTTGTGTGTAGTGTGGAAGGTGACCCCATGATGACCTCAACAATGAGGGGATACTCTCTGCAGGTACTATCGGCAGAGGAAACAAAAGTACCTGGTTCAAAAAGAGAGTATAGCAGAGCTGGTACTAGATAATGGAATCAAAAACAATGAGTGAATCACGTGGTGATTAGTGAAAGTGAGTTGGGAACCAGTGGGTTAGAGCGAGGGCACAGGACTACGGCTGTTTTCAGGAAGGGGAACAGACTTGGGGGGGGTTGGAGCAGTAGGGGGACAGCGTTACATAGTGTTGGAGGGCCTCCCTCTGGAGGTTTCTGGCTAACGGAGGGCTTCCCGGCCGCAGACAAAGCAGAGCTGTTTACCAGAACGCTCTGGAACTGGTGGACAAGGCAGCGGCAGCGGTGGATCAGGCCTTCGTTAGGGCGACGCAAGGGGACCCAGCGCTGTGAACACACTGCTACTGTTCCCCACAACGCCTGTTGTTTTACACACAATCACTGGCACACACACGCCAAACAGAGTGCTTTGATGGTGCGGGATTTATTCTGAGGTCAATAGTTTCCTTAAACACCAGTAAAAAAAAAGGTTTCCTGCTTTACAGCAAATAAAAAGATGAGATTGCGGCTCTCTCTCTACTTCCCCCTGTCTGTCTTTCTTATCTCTTTGTCTGTGGCTTTTCACTCTCTCTCTCTCTCTCTGTCTTTTTCTCAAGGTCAAGTTTAGAAGGCTTTATGGTCATGAATGTTTCAACAACATGGCAATGAAGATGAGGTAGAAAAACGACAAACTTTTCCTCTCCCTCCCTCCCTCCCTCTCTCCCCCCTTTAGGCGGTGGCGGTCCTGACTGCTACCTACCCCGTGGGCCACATGCCCTACGGCTGGCTGACTGAGCTGAGGGCTGTTTACCCCGCCTTCGACAAGGTAAGACAGGCCCCCTTTAACGATTGTATCTGTTACCAACGACAAAAGCCGCTGTACTGAACTTCACCTCACTCCCTCACTCAGTACCCTGACCCTCTCTGTGTTCTCTCTCACCCAACAGAACAACCCGAGCAACAAGTTGAGTGCTGGGAGTCTGGTCACAAAGACGCACATCAAGAAGTTCACATTATGCTGTGTGGTGCTCTCTCTCACGGTAACGACACCCTAAGATGCTACAAACATGCGGGTTGGCATGGCACCGCATTGTTGTTATTGCTGCGTCTCTTTGGGGTCCTAACGTTGAGTTCTTCTGTGTGGCCAGATTTTATTTCGGAGGAATTATTGTTGTACTTTTATTTTGAAGGAAGCAGGGTGTGTCATGGTTTGAGGTACCTGTGGTCTGTTATACATGAGGACCCATTAAAGCTAGGATTTAGCGCTTTTTAAGGTAACTCTAGGTACCATTTTGGTAGTCATACATTGAGAAAAACAACATCAAACTATTAAAATGATGGGGTGTTTCTCAACCTCATCGATCAATCCTAAGAGTTAGGTAAGGGACTAAAACGTATTCTTGATTGGTCACTGGGCCAACACCAAGGTTAAAGCCTTCCAAAATAAATGTGAGGCAGGTGTTGGATTGGTGCGCTCAGTGTTGTGAACCACGTGTTCCTCATGCTTGGCATAGCGCTCGTAAACAAAGGCTGCGCGGCTTCTCGGGTTTCGTGTGTGTGTGTGTGTGTGTGTGTGTGTGTGTGTGTTCATTCTCGGGTCTAGGATTCCCAGCTCAGTTGAACGTCGTGTTCTCCTGCAGAGTAGACCTGAAGCTTTGGAATCGGATTGCAGGGAAGAGGAAGGACGAGGAGAGAGAGAGAGGAGAGGCGGAAACATTAGGGTGGAATTTAGGTCAAAAGTTTCAGGTGCCTCTAGTTGTTGTCGTTGTTGCTCGGTGGTTTCTAGAGATGCTAAAAGACGGTATTTAAGGCTGAAGTGGTTGCGTCTGGAGATGATCAGATCTCTGATCAGGATGTGATGGATGGGTTCCTGAGAGGGCTGTTCTAAACTTGAACCCAGCGCGCATCAAGGTCAGAACAAACCACGCACTGCTCCCCGACAGGAAGCCTTGTGGCTTCGAGCGTATTTAGATCAAACAGGAGGAGACGGAACCAGATGCGCAGGCCCTCCACACTGTCAACAAGTCCAGGAGGGCGGGCCCCTAGAGGGCAGCGATGGGGCTGGGCTGCGTTACCCGGCCCAGCCCGACCGGCAGCGTGTCCGGACCTGCTCTGTCGGGTCGGCGGATTAATGAGGAGAACCCAGCCCCGCAGCCTCAGAGTGCACAATGTGCAATAACTCGAGGATATGTGCAGGAAGGCGTTCGTGACTGCCTCTCAGCTCCATTGTTCTGAGTTTGATCCCCAATGTCCTCGCACCAGCTGCAGGCATCCCAGAGCAAGATGTCCCAAACCCCAAAGCCGCACCTTCATTACTTTGGGTCAAAGCGTCTGCTGAATGACAACAACAAGGAAAGCGATCATAACAGTCATGTTGGAAAACCAGTCTGGGGCAGCATCCATGGCTTCCAACGATGATTAGGTCTGACAGGGGAGGACGAAGGCCCCGCCTCCTGTCACAGGCTGCGGGGGGGTTGATTTCCCCTGCCGTCAGTGGATCTGAATCAGACGTATCCCAAGCTCCCCTAGCACCCCCTCCAGTGCAGAAACTGATTCAGTAATAAGACGGTTGTGACGGTTTATTTACATATCACACAAAAATCCAAAACAGAAACCTCTTCAGCACGCAAGTCTGTGTCGACATGTTCCTGAATTACATTAACATTTATTAAACTATAATCACACCTTATTTCATCAAAAATAGGGGAAGATGGGCCAGGTTTTCAGAAAGAAACTTAGTTAATTTGGGGAGGTTTGTGGTTAATTTGTAGGTCGATTGGGTTACGTGGTTAATTTGGGCTATTCTGAAAAATGTAAGCTGTTGTTCATTTGCGCTGTTGGGTAGTTCCTCTGGGCTGTAGATCCTCGGGGCTGTAGTTCATTTGGGCTGTAGTTCATTTGGGCTGTAGTTCATTTGTCTGTTAGTTCATTGGGTTCATTTGTGTTTTCCAGCTGTGTTTCGTGGTGTTCTGGAGTCCTAACGTTTCCGAGAAGATCCTGGTGAACGTGATCGGGGTGAAGTACTCGTTTGCGGAGCTCTGCGTTGTCCCGCTACGCATCTTCTCCTTCTTCCCTGTGCCAGGTAGGAATTCTGGATAATCTTCAACATACAGTTGTCAAGGTGTTCAAAACTGCCCTTATTTCAAGAAGTTCAGCCATTAAAAGCCGGTTCCAATGTATTGTGATATCACAATGTGGGAGTATCCTACCCACAAGAGAGGGTGGTGGACGGTATCATCTGGTAGACTGGAGTTGACCTGTCATCGGCCTAATCCTTTCCATGATACATCTGATCTGACTCTTACTCGTGATTTCAAAAACTGATTAATTTTGAAGTTTGCACTTTAAAGAGCACGTTGGATTATTGATTAATTTGTGGTGACAGCATGTTGCAGCTGCAGACTGACGAGGGCGTTGAACCCTGTGGCCGATGAGGTGTTTGTCCAGAGTCTTTTTAGCGCCGATTTGTTACATTCATTCCGGACGAGTTCATTAACTGTGGGTGCCAAGTTGCTAAAGTTGGACCAGTGAGCTGATCTTCGTGTGTGTGTGTGTGTGTGTGTGTGTGTGTGTAGTGACGGTGAGGGCCCACCTCACCGGCTGGCTGATGACCCTGAAGAAGACGTTTGTTTTGGCGCCAAGCTCCATCCTGAGGATCATCGTCCTCATCACCAGCCTGGTGGTGCTGCCCTACATGGGGTGAGTCAGCCTGGGGTCACGGGGGCTCAAGGGAAGGGGACCACCCCAGGGTCACAGGGTCAAGGCCATGGGGTCACACAGGGGTCAGTGAAATCCTAAAGCATTACTTCACTTATCTAAACAAAATCTGTCAATCTTGAGATCTTTTTTCCTCGCCAACTTACCACAAACTTTGATCCTAGATACCCCAGCGTCTATCATTGATTACTCAGCTGTTATATTTTATTCTCTTATCTTTTTCCTTTTATACTAGCAAACACAGCTTTTATTCAAGCTAACTTGTTTATTATTCTAGCTACATAGCTCATAGCCTTGCTAACTTCCAAAGTGACTTAGGAAGTGGCTGAGAATATTAACATCCCCAAACTCGTAATTTGCAGTACATCTGCACATATCAAATTAGTGGCGAGTTAACCTGGTCAGTATCACATGTGAATAACTTGAAAGCCTTCAGTCATGGCAATTTCTTTGAGATTTTGCGTCTAGGTCAGATGAACCATCTACAGCACACAATAGTTAGAAATGCATATTTTTTGTATGCATACAGCAGTCTTGTTTCTAGCAGTGAGCCCTGAATACAGTGTCACCCCCTTCCCCACAATGTAATGTCCTTACATCGAAGGAAAGATATAACAATTGTTAACCTAAAAATAGACATTTCCATAACAGCCTCCAGCGTTGGTAATAGAACAGCATATGGACTCGCTAACGTAACAAGCTAATGAGTTAATGAGATTAGCTGGAGGTATGCTAGCAGGGCTGCCTGATCCTCCGAAGGATAAGATAGTTTCTGGTGACTCATGCTAACCCTGTTATAATGACCAATGTGTGCACAAACACATAGAAACAAAACCACACAGTAGCAGAACGAGCACCGACTGCTAGCCAGAGGGCAGCGCTAGATGGGGTTAAACATTCAATGTTCTTCCTCACCTTCGTCTTCTTTTGTTTTCAGCGTTCACGGGGCCACGCTTGGCGTTGGGTCCTTATTGGCTGGTTTCATAGGAGAGTCTACAATGGTTGCCATAGCAGCGTGCTACGTTTACAGACAACAGGTGGGTACTTTACTTTTTCTAACCATTGAAACTGTTCATTTGGTAGTTACGACCTAACCTTTTAAACTTAATCTTTCAGAACAACAAACTGCCGTTTGTTGTTCCCAGTCCTATCCTAACTGAATTATTTTTTTCCCGCCCGGCAACAGAGAAAGAGTGAGTTGTCCAATGAGCTGGTGGTGGAGGAAGACTCCGCCCCCATGAGCGAGGTCAGCCCCAGGAGCCAGATGGAGGCCATCGAGGAGCTGCAGGAGGAAGATGAGCAGGAGTAGGGCCTGAACCTTGGGGTTCAGCGGGCCCCATAGAGGGAGACCGTGGAACGTTCCAGTACACATTGGAAGAGCATTCAGGACTGGTTTGGATTGAAAAATAATCAACGAAAAATAATCCAGATGAAAAACTGAACGGTGAACCTCCATGTTTACGAAGCGCTTTTACATTTTTTCTTCGATTTTTATTTAAGAGAGAAAAGGTATTTTTCTGTGTTGAATCCCCCCATCCCTCAACTATTCCGACGCACATTGTACAGAAAGCCATCCACCTCCAAGTGTTGACCCCTCACCCCATGTCAACGACCTCAACGTCTTCTGGATCTCGGTCACCTCCTACATCGCCGTGGTTACCGGGAACCGGATAAGGGAAAAAAAAATAAAAAACAACGGACACAGGAGGACCTTGTCTCTGGTGTGCTTGTGGAGTTATGAAATAGAGGAACATATTTTACGTTTTTATCATTATTTTCTCTGAAACTTGCCGATAAGGCCTTGTTTGACTTCATACGGTGGGCCTTGTTCGCTGGTGCAACTTGTGTTTGACATAGCGATGTACAGAGTATTGTTTTCTATAGGTGATGCTACGTGTATATTTAAGGGACGAGGGGGGGCGGGAGGCCCTGCTCTCAGACGCTTGTTCTTCTAGAATATTCAGTTTGTCTGCCTTCCAAAGCGGCCCGCTGTTGTTCTGCACGCATGGTTCTGTAAATAATGTACAGGCCTCCTTGTTTGGCTAATAAACTGGTTTAATATTTACCCACGCCTCCAGCCTCTGTACTAAAGACAGGAGCACAAACAGGGACGCCAGCTTGGAAAACAAATTATTTTTATTCCCATTTTAGATTCCCACTCTCCCCCTCCCCCCCCCCCCGAATAAACAACCAAGAGATCAGACTAATCAGAGTCCTCTTCTCCGCCACCGGCTGAAAGGCGGGCCATGGTGGCGTCCTGGCGGTCGGGGACGCGTTAGACCCTCCTACTTATTGTGCATTAAATCTAAGGCAACTTGGAGCACCGCATGAGGCCGCAGTACCGTGGAGCCCGCCCGCCCAGTGGTTCCCAACCTCGGGTTCAGACCCCACCCTTCATCCCTCGGCGGCCTGCTCACATACACAGGACCATTTCAAGGCATCTTTTAAATCACTTCATCGCCGAGTATCTATAGACGACGGGCAGGGTCACTCACCACAACACATCCAAACCGGGTGTCCGTAAGCGGGGAAACACTGAGCTGGGCCCCGGCACTGCAAGGCCGAAGGCTGGTGTAGGACGTTGGCACATCTCACCCCAAGAACAGCTTGGTTAAAAGGCAGTTTGTCACTCACTCAATCACACTCGCTCTCTCAAACACACACACACACACAGCTGGTGTTGGAACACACCCAGATCTCTAAATTCCAAAGTTTTGATGTAATATTGGTGCGACACAAAGAAAAGGGGACTGACAAGACCATAAGTCTGTGCCTGGGGCTCAAGTGTGGATGACACTGCGCACCCGCACCCCCCCCCCATGGTGGCTGATATTTAGTACTTCTGTGGCGGCAGAGGCCTGAGTCAGAAGACCGTCCTTCAATTTGGCAAAAAAGGAGGGGGGGGACAAATAGGTTTGGGTGTTCGCCAGCATGTGCTTATAGTTCTGTCACACAAACACACAAGCCGCAACACACGCACGCACACAACTTGCATCATTTGTCATATATGGCACCAGAGTCTGGAAGGACCTGAGGATGTGGACGGGTAGGAGGAGGCTTCCCCCTCCCCCCTCCAACCCCCTCTTCCTATCATCTGGGCGCTGCTTCTGGTGCCGCTGTCGCCATGACGACCGGCACGTTGTAGTGGCGGTCGTCCTCGGTGACCAGGCTGATGGCGGGCCAGTCGTCACGGTGATCGTCGGGGTAGTAGGTCAGGAACTCCTCGGTGCCGCTCATGTAGAGGCGGTACACCTGGATGGTGCAGCGCAGGGCGTAGCCCAGCAGGAACATCTCCACCTGCAGGGGGACGGAGAGGTCCTTCAGTCAATCCACAGCTCAGCAGGTACCCCCTTCCTCAGGGGGGTCCCTGGATCTCCCAACCCATGTAGCGTTAATTTCCAGAGTGCGTTACATGGTGTCCCAAAACACTGTAGGAGGCTCCCCCATCCATCTGACCAATAAAGCTGCAAGATTTCACTACCTGGCTAATTTAGTCGGAAAATACTTTTTTTTTTACAATCTCCTATAGATAAAAAAAGAAGTTATTCCACCACTGTGTCAGAATTGTATGAAATGTCATGAAGTCGC
This sequence comes from Gadus chalcogrammus, assembly GCF_026213295.1. Lineage (NCBI taxonomy): Eukaryota > Metazoa > Chordata > Actinopteri > Gadiformes > Gadidae > Gadus > Gadus chalcogrammus. Next base: position 9,946,491 of record NC_079434.1, read on the forward strand.
AGTAACATGCCTCTGCAAAGCTGTCAGGTCCACTAAACCTGGCACCAGCAACTGGAACAATGACAGGATATCAATCATTAGCCTAGTCATGACAACCAAAGGAACATTAGCAGAAGTACAGCCGTCCCCCTCAGGCAGGGTGACAAACAGGATAGGATTACTGTATGTTACCGGAGAACAAGAAAAAAATAGATTTAACTAGCTAATGTTAAGTTGGATAGATTTACCAGTTGATATAAACATTTGCAATGAATACTCTATTGATGTTCATGGCCAACTAATGTATTCATAATATATCGTAAAATAATCTTAATGTTAAACGCTGTAATAAGCACATTTTCAGATAGGGTTTTATACTATTTCTCCAAGAAGAGCAAGATGTCGATGAGGAAGACCGATCCGGTAACGTTGCTTGAGTTAGGGAGGGGTCAAGGTTCTACAATATTTTAATGTTCTTATGCGTTGCATGATCAAATGTTTGATTTTGAATTATCTAGGATTACTAATAAATGTAATAAAGAAACCGTTGAAATGGTAGAGAGCTCTTGATTCCAACCATTCTGTTTGGTTCCGTTTGTTTTGATTTGATTTAGCTTATCACATAGCGAAACTAATTACCAGTAGTACCTATTGTTTGTTTTTCTATGATTTGTGTGTTTGTGTATTCTGGGATTAGTATAAAACATTACTGGAGGAGATCAGCAACAGGATATTTAATGTGCCGTCTCAGTGAGTCACTGGATTTGGCCCACTACAATGAAAGTAATCCCCTTTGTAAGCAATACTTCGTCCAATAGTCATCTGAAACCCTTTACCCAAGTGAAAGCCGTTGGTGCGCAGAAGTATCAGTCACCAAAGCCTGAATGTGCAACTCATCTAAAGCTGAACACGCAGCTCTGAGTATTGCTTTTTGTGAATCAAGGGTTTCACTCAAGTACTTTCAGGTCAAAAAAAGTAAAAACAAACTGCCTCAGAAAGAGATTCAACAAATCCCAAGCCCTGCAATATGAAACAAACTCAACATACTCTAGCCTACATAATGTAGCATTTTGCTGCGGAAGATGAGAACCGTGGGAGTAAAGGTACTCCAGTGCTGTTCCCGGCCCCAGCTCTCCCAGTGAAGACATGAAAACAACAATTAACCGGACCGCTGCGTCCGACACTCCGACGCTCCCTGCAGCAGCAGCAGCTCCGGACAAGTGTGAGCATGCGACGGCGCATGTGGAATGCCAGTGTACGCTTCATCTGGAATTATCCAGAGGAACCGGTTGCGAGTCGCACGCTCCGTCTGCTCAACGGACCGACAACAGCAGCAGCAGATGTTCTGTCGCGTTAATCCCTTCCTTTTAAACTGCCAACTTCCTGCTGAAGAACATTAAGCATGACCGTTGTTTGAAAAGACAATAGAACAGCCTTGGGCCTGAACTAAACAACGTCATCGGGACAAAAATATATAAAGATATGTGATGCAAAACTGCTTTCCATGTTATCTATCTACTTGGTCTTGAAGGCTTACAGACCCAGCATATGGTGTTGTGTGAGAGATCCACCATGGAATGGTCAGGATTGGTCACCATACGATCACATGACTTATGTTTCACAGTGCACTGGAAGTGAACCAAACATCAGAGAAGGTAAATAAAGGTTGCTTGTGTCGGCAAGGAGCAGCTGGGGATGGGCAGAGCTGAAGACACACAACAACACACACAGGAAGCAGTTTGTTGTTCTTCCCAGCCCATAATAAGTATTCTAACCAGGGCACCAGGAGGCGCGTGTCTGCCAGTAACCACTAACACATTTAGGAGGTCTCAAATTCATGTCCTGTTGACCGGCCTTCATATATTAGAGGACAGGACGGCTCCAGGATTCCAGGGGCCCATGGTGACACATACCATTAAATCACATGATCAACATGTATTTTATTATATCATTATATACAATAAATGAAATAAGTGCCACTTGCTACAGTCCAGCACGTACCCAGTAGTCTATACCAAGTGGTAGGCTGATCATCCATCCAGCTGTCATACATCTGGGTGGAGCCCCGTTGACTCATTAGCACTGTACTTGGCTTGGACCTAGTGAGGCCCGACTCTTATTGGGTCTCGGGTGTCATGTGGTGCCTCACTGTGTTGCGGCCCGTGTGATTGGCTCACCTGCTCCAGGCCTCCGCTGACGCCCACCTGCCTCAGGTGGTTGGTGAGGAAGGTGCGCGGGCAGGGGGAGGTGTCGCGGGCGAACAGCAGCCAGCAGAACACGGGGACGTCGTGGCCCTGCTCCATGCTGCGGTGCAGCTCGGCCGCGCGGCCCAGCATCAGCAGCTTGAGGGCCTCCATCAGCCCCAGCTCCTCCTGCCCGCCCTGGAACACGCCCTCGCACAGCCGCCGCCGCGCCTCCGCCGTGGGGCAGTCCGCCGCCGCCGCCCACTGGAAGGGGGAGAGGTCAGGGAAGGGGGGGGGGGGTGAGGAGGGGACCCGTTGCGTCGTTGAGGGTTGGACACCGTCTAGAGACGGCGGAAGGTCCTCCGCTCATCTGCTGCTCTGATCAGCTGAGAGACGGTCTCAAGTTGAGGCTGGAAATCGAACTGTCTTTACACACTTGGACCCCTAAGAGACACAACCGACACACAGTATCCAGAATCTGATTCCTAGTGCTCCTCTGCTAGTAGCAAGTTTAAACTAGCTGCAGTACGGAGGGAATGCCGCCATCGCCCACAGCGTAACTCAGTCACCTGGGAGGAAAGAGTCGGCTGAATGACTTATTGAAGCGCAAGATCTGAGACTAACCCTAGTCCTAGTGTTGGAGTTGAACAGGAAAACATCTAAAACTAACCCCCAGTGTTACAGTCAACCCAGAACAACAACATCTAACAGGGGTGTAACGATATTTCGTGCCATAAAATATTGCGATATTAAAACGTGATGAAATGTGTTGTTGAGACCAAAAGATGGTTTACGATGTAATTATTATTTTTTTTATACTTTATTTATGGACATAAGTATGCACTTAACAATGAATAGTCTAGGAAAAACTTTTTGTTTATTTCCATTCATGACAAGATGATTAGTCTATACCAGGGGTACTCAAGTAGAAATGATGAGGGGCCACAAATCTTTTTTTCAGTGACTCAAGGGGCCGGTCGGTATACGTGTGACTGAGGCCGATATATGCTCTGTTTTAGACGTAACGCGTAAGCACGTAAGATACATAACCCCCCCTTGCGCGGTAAAATATCCCCCCTTACGTGCTTAAGTGCGTCGGCCAAAATTCCTGACTATGCGACTAAAACACTACGGCCCTACGCAGCTCGCAAAGACTGTGATTGGCCAGCTAACCACATCCTTTCAGGAGTCTCACATTTCCGGTTTTACAGCATAATAGCGCCATTTTTAAAAGGCCGTGACAGAAGCGAATGAAGAATTTTGAAGAAGGAGAAGAAGAAAACACAAGAACGAATTATGATAATTATAAATATAAACAAGCCAGCGATTTCCACTTCCACAGATTCGTTCGTTGCTCCCCCTACTGTTCTGGCGGAGAATCCCCTTGCAATACTCGCAATCCTTAAGGAACCTTAAAGGAACCGTAAATCAAAACTTGTCTAAAACAAGTCCCTTGTGTAAATTACGTGCTTACGTCTCTGCGTCTAAATCGGCCTTGACTGCTGCTGAGATGGACTGTCTGCCTCGAGTTTGGGAGGGCTGGAGCGGTCTGTGGGCTGGAGTGCTATCTGTTTATCGTTGCAACCCCCAGCCTCGTATTGAGATCGCGGCGCGCGGTTTCAAAATAAGAGCGCCCAGCACGATTATTATTATTTATTTATTTATTTATTTATTTTTAAGAATTAAAAAAACTTTTCAAAACAGCTCAAGGGCCATTAATAGACACCCCGCGGGCCACAAAAGGCCCGCGGGCCGCTACTTGAGTATGACTGGTCTATACCATGTCACTATAACACATCTTGTTTACAGTTTCCTAAGAAATGGAAATATAGGGCAAATGGCATTGTTTTGCATATTTTGTGTCTTCAAAATAAGCGAAAATATTTTTTCAGTCATACATTTTCTTCATGACCCAATATCGTGTATCGTATTGAATTGTGAGCTGAGTGAATCGTCAAACCCCAACATGTAAAACTTACCCCCAGTGTTTGTCAAACCAGGAAAACATCTAAAAATAACCCCAAGTGTTACTCAACCCAGGAAAACATCTAAAACTATCCCCAGTATTACAGTCAACCCAGAACAACAACATCTTACACAGAGACCAAAGAACACTCATGGACTCCTTCCTGTGAAACGTTGCTCAGCCGTTGAGGGTCTCTACATGCCAACAGCGGCAAATCATTCTGGTTTTAATGACGAGAGACTGGCTGGGCTGGTCTGAGGCAGAACACATGGGGCAGCTTGAGAGTCCTGGCCTGGGCCTAAAGGAGTTATAAAGGCCGGCCTGGGGCCCCTCAGTTTAAACCACTGTCGTTCACACCAAGGCCCAATCCCATTTCTACCCCTTCCCCTTACCCCTCCCCCTTGTTTTGAAGGGGTTAGATGGCAAACATCTGAATTTACCCGTTTGCTCTATAGAACGGTCTTATTTCAGTTACAGTGATCAAATGTATATTACCATGTTGAAGTTCATGTAAGACCTAGTGCCATGTTTAAAACAAAAAAACAATTCTTTAGGGTTCTTTAAAGTGTAGCACCTTTAGCCCCTCCCCTCTGTGCCGGGGTCCTTCTGAAGACCCTCTCTGGATCATACCCACTTCAATATTTCTATTTCAATTTAGATTAACAATATCTTATTATTTGCAACATACGTGCAATAAAATACAGCCTGGATGCACTTTAGCTCATGCTCTCCCATTATGTCTATTTCTCACCATTTTTGATTGCCTTGCATTGTATTGTGAAAGTAACTAGTCAGGATTATACAGTAATGTGACTGTAAGTACTGAGTCAGGAGGATTATACAGTATTGTGAATGTGAGTAACGAGTCAGGCTCCTGTGACTGTAGTATCAATAGCCCGACAGGAAGAGGCTCCATATGGAACAAATTAGAGGCCAGCGCTGTGTCAGGGCCCTAATGGAGCCAGGACCGGTGACCACAGCAGGAGAGGTTAAAGACTGCCAGGACCGGTGACCACAGCAGGAGAGGTTAAAGACTGCCAGGACCGGTGACCACAGCAGGAGAGGTTAAAGACTGCACTTTTACTTTGACCTGCTGGCCCAACTCCCTGGCCACGCTCTGACTATGGCGTTTCAAGCCCCAGGCTACAACCTTTTCCCAACTCTCAAGTACAGTTACCAAACTAAACGGACACTTCTTGAGTCAGTATATTTGAGTTGTCTTGGGCTGTTTTCTTTTTATGTTTTTAAAAGAAAGCACTCCCTCCTTTTATACCTAATGTCCTAATTCTCTTGTGGGTAAATGACCAACTGGTTTGGAGTGGTTTTACTGTGTGGTGTTTGGGCTATGTCTCTTTGCCGTTGGGCTTCCCATGCGAGAGCGAGCGATTGCTTGGGAGTCAAACCTGATTTATAGTCCCAGTGTGTGAGCTCCGCGAGCTGGCACTAACCAAAAGTGACGCCATCCCGATCCTCACGCTTGTTCTACGGCGATTTGTCGCCTACCTCTGAAAAGGGAAGCTCCGTACGGAGTGAGCGAACCGCGCGTCCAAACCGACGTTGGGGCTGTACGGCCACTATGGAGTCTGCCTGCTAACTAGCATCCTTTCCAGGTCATTTCAAAAATGGACAGAACTTTGGCAACATTCAGCACTTTGCCATGGGTGACCCCTCATAGGGTAGATACTAGCCTCGTCTCACTGTTGGTGAGCTAGATAAGGCTCCCCTGTGGAAAAGGGCCATCACTGCAAAGGCTAATTTAGACCAAAGGTCACAGTTGCGATATACAAGAGGTGCAGTTTAGCTAATTATATTCAATGCCTTACACATCTGGCAAAATACCTGTCTTTTGAATGTAAATATCTCCATTCGAGGGCTTTCTCAGCCAATGTTCATGTTTTGTTTAATCACAGCCTATGATGTGATTAGTCAGAAACAGTTTAATAGAGGAACAGCCCTCATTATAACATAACTGTAGTGTGTCATACCGTTTTCCTGAGGAGCTCAATGTATCCTTTAAGTCGTTGGGTCACGTTGCTTTGGCCGTCTCCTGACTGGTACTCCCCGGGAAACCACCACCGGCTGAGTAGTCCGTCAGGGCCCTCCAGCTCCCCAGGCAACTGTCCACACAGAGCACCACACCAGGGGCCAATCAACCAGGGGCCAATCAACCAGGGGACACAGGGCCAGGGGGCAATGAATCAAGGACCACCGGAACCAGGACCACTAGAACCAGGACCACTAGAACCAGAGGCCACTGGAAACAGGACCACTAGAACCAGAGGCCACTAGAACTAGAGGCCACTAGAACCAGAGGCCACTAGAACCAGAGGCCACTAGAACCAGAGGGCAACTGGCACCAGCACCACTGGAACCAGTGTCCGATGGAACCAGGTGACACTGGATCCAGAGGACCCTGTCATGTGTTCTTCACCTCTGCAACAATATGCATCATCAACATCACAACTAGGGCTGGCGAAAATGTAAAATATTCTTGACCGACCACCGAGCCTCATTAACCGGTTAATACCGGTATCAGATTAAAATGTGCTATTTGAAATAACAGCCCTTTCGAGCCACGCCAGCCAGCTGCTATTTTGTAACTCTGCTTATCTCTCTCCAGTTCTGCCTCTGACTCACACACACACACAATCTCCGAGTGAGAGGCAGTGGCTCTAACCGCGGCACGACCTGTGTTTGAATTGAAACACGAGGCATGCTTACTGCAAGTTGACCGTGTGTAGAGAGCGGGCTCGAACGCCCACAATGGTCTGAGATGGGGCTCACCTGGCTGAGACCCTGCGCGGGATTCACCAGGGGCCAATCGGAGGAGGGCAGCGTTAGGAGCTCATTTGAAGCATTGCCGCGGTCATTTAAGAAAATGACAGCTCTGAAGAGACGCCGCTTGTTTAGTTTGGAGGAGACGGAAATATTGAGTGTGAGGGATAATTATTTTCACTTCACGCAAATAGATCTTGGAATGAGATGGCTAACTGTAGTCTTATAGCGTTTAGTTTACTGTCCATAATAATTTAGAGATCATATTCTCCGCCGCTCGCATGCGGGAATAATTAGGATTTGAGGAGAAATCAAACAGTGGGCTAGTGAGACGCAGTGTCCGTCCAACTTCCAATAAGTCACCTTATCTGATCGTCTTTTTGTGTGAAGTGAAACCAACACACACTCCACGGTAGCCTGGCTCCGCCCGCCTAAGTACTTCCGCTCAATTTGTATTTCCCTTCAGTACTAGGTCTGGGTCTGCGGTATCTTAGTGGGTTTTCTCCGTCTAAATTTTCCGCGTCCAATCAGCGAACAGAGGGAGTGGCTGAGGTCAATGACGTTAAAGTCAGCTCTCGTTGACGGACATCTTCAAGCATGGTGATTGGTTGTTTACAGCCTTGGCGTGTGATAGACCTCTGAAGAATAAGTCCCGCCTCCGAGGCTCTTGGTTCCATGTTTAAATGTCTATGGAAAATAACATGGGGGTTTTGAATGATCGTACGTGACAAACTCTGTAGGTGGCGAAGAAGTAAAAGCTGCTCAGGTTTTGAACTACACACTTTTTCCACCTAGATTCCACTTGGGTTTTGGATTTTTGTTGCCGTTAAAGTAGTTAACTAACTTAGTAGAGCAACTCCCACCTCCCTAACTAGTATGACGTATGAAGTCTGCGCAGATCAGAACTAGCCCCCGGTCAGAATTAATAATAGTTAACTATTTTAACGGCCCCAACAATCCAAAACCCAAGTTGAATCCATATGGATAAAGTGTGTGGTTCAAAACCTGAGCAGCTTTTACTCCTTCGCCACCTACAGAGTTTGTCACGTACGATCATTCAAAACCCCCATGTTATTTTCCATCGACATTTAAACATGGAACCAAGAGCCTCGGAGGCGGGATAGTTTTAAACTTCAACAGACACCCGCCTTCAAGTGAGTTAACGTTTGTCAATTGAGTAGGTCCAGACTCTCTGTACAAATTAAATGAAGTACGAGATTCTGGTAGGACCAGGCTAACTCCACACTGATCCCAATTTATATTTTAAACGACAAGCGACAAAATTGATCGGTCAACGTTGATACGGTCAACCATCGGTCAAACGGTCATCGGTTAACAACCCTTATCTCAACACGCTTTTTTCTACCCAGCAAAATACTTAACAAAACAGTTAGTTCCAGTAACTCTGGTTGTGGCTGTCACTGTGCGGTTACCGTGGTGAAGTGATCTTGCTGGAGCCAGGCGGGGGACTGGGTGGTCTGGGAGAGGACCTGGAAGAGGGTGGCCCTCAGGGCGCAGTAGTTGTCCCCCCGCACACGACGCACACCGCCAAACCACTCCATCATCTGCTGGTAGCCCTGCAACAAAGCCCCATCACAGGTCAGATCACCAGCACTATCACACTACACACCGGGATCACTATGACAACAGCATTGCAACAGGCAGACACTCATATAGTGGGGACCAGCGTAAAGGTCTTCAAAAGAACAGCGCCCCAACGACAACAGAACCACGTTAAAGTTGAAATAAAGTTATAAAAAAGGCAGTCTCAATAAAAGTCTATAAAACTGGATTTTATAGATCCAAATCGTGTCTAGTCAGCAGACCAGTTCAAAGCCACCTTTAGTCAAACGACTGGACTTTGGACTAACGGACCACAGTGTTGTCCTTAATATGTAATGGAAACACAACTGGGATTTCACTAGAGAAACCCTTTCCAAAAAGACCTTCAAGAGTCAACTATCGTTAGCTCCTACAAATGTTAGGCTAATGCATCTAAGTGGAGCTAGCTCAAACAAGCCTTTATTGCAACTAGGTCTAACTAGCCATCACTGTGGCTAGGACTAACTAGCATTAACTTAAGCTGGTCTGACCCGCATTTAATTTAGCGAGGCCGAGCAAGCATTTGCAGAGGCTAGCTCTTACAAGTTTTACTTACTTCACTCTAGCCTTTAGTGTGGCTAGCTCAAACTAACGCCTGGCATCCCTAGCATTAATGAATCGGGAAACTTACTGACCTTCCTTATAAGGGCGCTCTTAGTAGTGTTTCCTCTCCACTCCCGCTGGCTGTAGGACAGCAGGTCCACCATTGGGGCCAGACTGCAGCTCTCCTCCACCTTCAGAGCTGAGACAGGACATGGGAGTTAGTCCATGGTAGTATAGCACATCACCTAGCATTACATAAGTGGGCATAGCGTACAGTGGCATAGCTTTGAATATCAGCTTATAATAGACAGACTAGCATTGCAGAAATAACAAACAAGAATAGATTACAGTAGCAGAGTTTCTAGTGGCATTGCATAGACTAGCATAGCATACAGCAGCATAACATTCAGTATCATAGCATATATTAGTATAGCATACAGAAGCTTAGCATAGTAAGTGTAGCATAGAGTAATGCCAGTGCTAGACGTAGTCATAAAGTTAGATCTACAAATATGTTATATGTTGTGACATAAATTCTGCCAAGGGTTACTAACGTGTGACTTCCGCAGAGGATGGCGATGAGTACATATCCTCCTTCGATGCATAAATGTCTTCGTCGCTAGGAGGAAAAACAGGACAAGGTCTTCCTCAATCATAAAACAGAGACTCACATCTACAAGCCCTGATGAACACAGGTAGTTGAATGAAAGTCACACAACCCTCAAAACATGCAGCTTCGCAGGAGAAGTTTGAAAGCCCTTAAATGCAGCTATATATGTGTTTTACACTTCTATCCATGTTATGTGTTATTGTTACACCCATTCCTTATGTGTATTAAACATATCATGCCTTCCTGTTCTGTCAGACACTGAATACTCATGGGAAGAGCGATGTCCTAACCAGTCCAACGAGCTCATTGCTTCACTAAAGTAGAAAAACATCAAGCTTACCTTTCTCCCTGGTCCACCAGGGACACCTCCGCCTTCCCCTCCTCCTCCTCCTCCTCCTTCTCCTCCTCCTCCTCCTTCTCCTCCACACCCGCCGTCTCCTCGTCTTCATCATCCATTTCTACCTCCTCCCCCCCAGCAGCAGTATGGGTCTCCTCCCCCTCTCCTCCGACACTTGTATCCATCGGCTCAATGGAAGCCCCCATCCCCCGCCCGGCGGCCTCCTCCTCCTCCTCCTGCCCGTCTCCTTTCCAAACTGCTTCCTGTTGTGCATCGACCACTTCCTGCTGATACTGATCCTGGTTCACCCCCAGGTGGTCGCACGATCCAGCTCCCCGAAGGACTGGTGACCAGGGGCCTGGGTTCATCCTCCGGGGGCTTCTCCAGGGTCTCGTTGGGGGCCCTGAGCTCCGACGGGAGGTCGCTGAGCTCCATCGGTGAGGCTCTGAGCTCCGTCGGTGAGGCCCTGATCTCCGTCGGTGTGGCCCTGAGCTCTGACGGGAGGTCAGAGTGGAGATCTTCCACCAGAGGAGTTGGTTTGCTGTCAAAGACACCAGGCAGCCAGCCCAACGTCAACGGATTACATTTTGTTTTGCTGATTTTTATTTGCTTCATAGTCTTAAATGCAACTGTGTTTGGCAACACCATTTAGAAAAGCACTCACTCACAATACTAACCTGTTATTTCTGAATCCGATATCTACTCTGCAATCTTGTCCGATTGATTTGTTTGGAACTTACTTTTTTTTGTAGCTTAAATTATGATTGTATACTTGACTTGGTAGTTCTTACCCTCACATATCAGTGACTTTCTGCTTAAAAAAAAATTAAAAGCTATACAAAATATTGCTAAATGTTTACGTAAGATTTTTTTGGAGCACAGTTGGAAAACTCCCTAGCTCTGCATGTTGTAAACATAAAGGACAGGAAATGGGACTTTCACTGTGGTGACTTAGTGCCCCCTGGTGGTCACAGGGGAAATAGCAACAACAGACATGACTAACACTCTGTACACAAGCATTGTTCTGGGAGTACGAGTGTGAAGCAGCTCACCTCTGCCTGCTGTCCACAGGGCAGTCGGTCTCTTGATCCAGGAGATCACTGGGCCCAGTAGAGTGGGGCCCCAGGGAACTGTCATGAACAGTATTGCTGAGGCCTTGAACAGTATGGCTGGACCCGTCACCACAGACCTGGAGGGCCGGGGAATGGATCTGCTCCACAAAACTGCAGACGGGCACCTCCCCACAGACCTGGGGCTCCAGAGAACAGACCTGGAGGTCTGGGGAGGAGCTGTGCTCCTCCAAATTCCGCTCTGGTATCACAGCCCTGGAGGTGAGAAGGAAACAACAGAATATTGATTTACCTGTCCATCATGCAAGCACACCTGGAGACAGACAGGAAGAGACAGACAGGAAGAGACAGACAGGAAGAGAGAGAGAGAGAGAGAGAGAGAGAGAGCGAGAATACAAACTTACCAAAGACAAAACAAATAATTAAAATAAGTAGCAAAGAGAGCAATCTATATGTCGGGACTGGTGGGTTAACCTGAGCTCTGCTTCCTGTCACATGACTCACCGGGTGGTTGGAGTTTGGGGAGAGGAAGGAGGCGGCTGGGAGAGCAACTGTGTGTTTGAGATCTTCGGGGGGGAGAAGCCCCCTAGAGCAGGAAGCAGGGACTCTGGCGATTCTTCCTTCCGGAGACCCTCCGGAGAGTTCCTCCGCTCTCCTTCACAGTGTGCGTCGGTGACTTCCTGTGAAGTGCTGGGGGGGGAACATCTCTCCTCCGCCACCGATGCTGTGCTTTGCTTCTCTGGCGTTGCCACGACGACTGTTCCCGTCACCGCCACATCTGGGGCTTCAGCGGCGGGCAGCGGCTGGAGCTGGGGGTCCAGGGGTCCACCGGCGCTGCTCTGATGTCGGGTGGGAGGGGCCACGTCTTCCGTACACGCGCTCTCCTTCTGGACCACGCCGTTCTCCTGCCGCATGCTGGGAGTGTTTTCTCCCTGTCTCACCTGCGCCGTCACTGATGTCTTCTCCTCCGCTTTGATCTGCTCCTCCTTCATCTCCCCCTCTTTGATCTCACCCATGCTGGCTTTCCTGCGGAGTACACACAAACACACACACACACACACACACACACACACACACACACACACACACACAGTCATAGAGCATCAAGAGATGTAGCTTACCTCTGAACATGAGATAGGACACTGTATATTTTAAAGGTTCAAGATAGACCCAACATGGAATCGTTAAAACCATACCAAAATACCCTGTAATGCGAATACATTTTCAATTTACATGTGTATTGCAGCATATTATTCCCAGGTAAACAATCCTATATTAAACTCATATTTATACATTTACCTCCCATCAGAGGTCGGGCTGTCCGGGAAAGCACCTTCTATTCCCGTTTCAGGGGGCGCGGCGGTCTTTCCAGCCAACAACCCGCTCTTCTCCTCCAGGGATGCGCAGGGAGTCTCGGCATGACAACAACAGCTCCCCATCGTATTAGAAAGCCCCGAGGTGTGGGAGTCCACCGGATCTACAGCCTGAGTCCGGTGACCCCGAGGATCATCTGGACGGTTCTCCAACTTAACTACAGCCCGAACTTAAGAAGTGCATTCCTCTGAATACACCTGGATCATGACGATATAAAGTTGATAACTACAACATAGGATACATAGTTCACCCTTTTGTGCCTTCTACTTCGATCACGGGTTCATGTCAAGTTAATGTTTGTTATTTCCTGGTAGAACCAGAATGAAATGCCATGCATGATTGAGGGTTTGCATGTACCTGTATCTCAAGTATGTTAATGCTATAACTTTACAGCTAATAATTAGAACCACCACATGACGAGTAAATCATTCATTCGGGCATGGGATCACATTATTCTACTTTAAATTGTGGTCAGATATCAGGCGAATGACTTAAAAGATGTGCTCACAAACCTGATAAACGGGTCTCACTGCAGAACGTGTCCGGAGAGTCCAGTGTAAGGCGATTTCTGTTTCACTTTCCTTTTCTCGTGTACAACAGGATTAGCCTGCTAGCTACAGCTAGTGGTTCCCCTGTATTATTAACTATGTTATTAAACCGCTTATTTTCCGCGTCGGGTATCCGTTATCATCTAATGCATCAGCTCAGACGGCTCTAAGTTATACATATGAAGTGCGTTGTGTATAATACGAGATATTATCCAAGCTAAACCATTGCAGGTCGAATGTGAAATCGGATCCGCATTTTGTAAAAGCGACGTCACATTCGTTTACGCCCAGCGCGATGCTGCATTCAGGGGAACTCGTAAATATCCAATTCTCACCAATGAGGCGTTCAAGGAACCACGATAACACGTTCCTCCATGATTGGTCCATGCTAATTTGAATTTAATACGAGTCGAAAAAGGGTAATGTTAATAATAAAAGTTTGATGGTGTTTTATTTTTGTTCCAGTATTATGTTGTAGTAGTAGAACTAGCAGTGTGATTTGTGTCAGTACACAAAACCTTGAGAGCAAAAGTATTCCCAGCGGGTATTATTACCACTGAATCATTTGTTTTAATCTGCTTTTTCGTGATTGGTAATTTGGTATTGATTCAGATTGAATCAGACTGAAAACCTTGAATTAACAAATGTAATTTTGCTGTACTATAATAACTTTCATCAAGTTTTGTTTTATTTTCATTAATTCTCTGCTACTCTTCAGAAAGTAGATACAACTAGAGTTCACTAAACGGCTTCAAATGTTCACTATGTGACCCCGTAACTTTATAAATCAGGATTCAATAGACAGTAAAATACACACACATAAGAAGTATTGTAAAAAATTATAATGTAAACAAAACATCATCATCGGTGTTTATTTTCACGCTGTGCTCCTCAACGACTGCAGTTGCACAATTAGTTCCCGTGGTAACCCCAGCTCATCCACAAGGTCCTCGCACGCCCGCAGGAGCTCGAGAAGGCTCTCTCTGGAGTCAAAACTCCTGGAGGAGGAGAACGAGGAAATGGAGGAGGAGGAAACCTTCAAACAAGGTTCTTGCTCCATCTTTTCTTCTCCTCCTTTCTGGCAGCAGTCTGTCTTATTGCATCCTCCTCCTCCGCTACCATCTCCTCCTTTTTGTCCACATCCTCCTCCTTCACCACCTTCTCCTCCACATCCCCCTCCCCCACAACATCCGCCTCCTTCTCCTCCACCTAATCCTCCAGCCGACCCGTCGTCCTTTCCTCCTGGTCCCCGGCCGCCTTCCTCCTCCCCGGGGTGGACCCCCAGGTCTTCCAGGCTATCGGAGACGGTGCTGGCGGTCACAGGGGGCTTCTCCAGCGCTTGCCTCATCTCCTTCATCAGTCTCTCCTCGTGCTGGACCACTCGCTGGAGCAAGCCGCTCACCGACACCGGGGTGGAGTTGAGGGGCGCCGGCCTCTGCTGGCACCAACACTGGATGGCACTGAGGGGGTGGAAAACCACAAAGAGATGAGCTTCATCACACACACACACACAATGTATGAGAGAGAGAGAGAGAGAGAGAGAGAGAGAGAGAGAGAGAGAGAGAGAGAGAGAGAGAGAGAGAGAGAGAGAGAGAAAGGGAACAGCCGACCAGCTGTGAGTCATACACAGAACAATAAACCACGAGAACGACGTCAAAAGCCGCCAAAACAAAGAGACAAAAGCGACTCGTGTGAGGTGGAATCAATGGAAACATCGTAGTAAAGAGGACCCTGCATAACAGTGTGTCCAAGGCGACATTCAACTGTGTTTTTTTTTTTTACTGTTTTTAAATACAGCTACCTCACGATCCCTTTGAGACGGCCGAGGGCCACCGTCTTCAAGGCTCCTTCTCGGTACCCCAAGTTGAAGCCGACCTGAAGAAACTGTGCTTTCGCCGTGTCGATGCCCTCCACGTAACCATCCTGGGGACACGGAACATTGTCCAACACTTTACAGGACAGTGTCAGCAGAACACAATATCAAATGGCTCGGTATGCAACGCGCATCAAAACAAATAAGTCAAGGCTTCAAAGCCGTTATTGTATACATGATCATAATAATGTTATACAGGCCTTCATAAATATTTATCGTTATAACTACCTTGACTCGTTTCTCCATGTTGTGCTTCCACTCTTTGTTTTGTAAACTGATGTCATCCGCATCATCGTCGAAGACATCATCCCCGCTGACCGAAACGGATTTAACCCACGACATGTTTGACTTTCACTTTCATTTAACTTTTCTGGTCAGTGTACCCGTACCAATCGACCAGAGGGACTTGACCTGACTGTCATGTGTGCATTTGGATGCTGGGATGAGAGGCACACATTCAGCCTACGTCATTACATTGCGCTACCATTTCTTCTACGGCGGTTAAAACGTGAAATGCGTTCTAGCGCCACCTATCGTTACAGAGTCGATTAACCCCACTTCTCCATCACCAGCAGAGGGAGCCACATCCACATAGGATATAAACATAAGCAAAGACGAAACGCGACGGCTTGAGATGGAGTCCATC
The DNA here is from genome assembly GCF_026213295.1 of Gadus chalcogrammus. Classification (NCBI taxonomy): domain Eukaryota; kingdom Metazoa; phylum Chordata; class Actinopteri; order Gadiformes; family Gadidae; genus Gadus; species Gadus chalcogrammus. Next base: position 9,961,997 of record NC_079434.1, read on the forward strand.
TCTCGTGGGTTTTAGTTGTCAATCTGAAGGATGGAATTGTTTTCTTATTTTTTGTAACTTTTTGGTGGTAGTGATTATTTTTGACTATTCAGCCTTCAGAATAAAATCGTAAGCAATAATTGTTTTTGTTTTTTATCCCACTGCATTTAAAGTAGAGCTATAATAAAATGAATATGAAAAAACATTATCATTAGTATGTATTCATCCATGAAATATTATTTAAAAACATTTGTTGGGAAGTAGGTTGAGTCCATTAGGCCCTCACCCGCCTCATTCCTCACTCATCAATGCGTCGCCGCGCTTTATTCTCACTGTGGGACCAACCACAACGAGAGTGTGGCTTGTTGTTCCCACAGTTCTCAAGCATCATGTCTTGTTTTAAACAGAACTCAGGAGACGGCTGCTGGCGGACACATGCGTCTGAAGAAGGCGGAACACATTTGAACGGAAACCGGACAACAGCGGTCGAGCGGATACCGAGGGCCTCACTCACGTCCGCCACACCCCCGTCTCCCCACTCTCCAAGACCACTTCCACCTTCACCTCCCCCACCTCCCGGCCAATCACCAGACACATCTCCATCCAATTTCCACCGCACAATGTGTTCATTTTGGCCCTAATGGCATGTCATTTTGCTGGATCCTTTGGTCAAGAATTAATCCTGGAATCAAAACAGATTTTCCGGGGAGCAATCTTCCATCAAGTATTGATTTTTTTACACTCACAGAGGCTGTACTCCCTAATTTAACCTGACAGCCACCAGCACAATGGAGCCCAAGCACCTTCTCCTGCTCCTCCTCTGCCTTCTCTTTCTCTCCCTTTCTCCCCCTTCCTTACTCCCTTACTCTCGCACTTACTTCCTCTTAGCTCCTCTCCCCTCACACAGAATAACAGATGAGAGGAGGGAGAGATAGAGAGAGAGAGAGAGAGAGAGAGAGAGAGAGAGAGAGAGAGAGAGAGAGAGAGAGAGAGAGAGAGAGAGATGGAGAGAACAGAGAGGGTGGAAGAGAGGTAGAGAGACAAAGCGAGAGAGACAGAGATAGGAAGGAAGGCGTGAGGTGAAGGACTTGCGGAGGTAGAACCCAGAGAGCATTGCTTACACAAAACCCGGCCCTGACGCCCCTGTCCCCCTCTCTCTCCGCTCTAATTATGTTTTCAAGTGTGGGTGCGACTGGGCAGGTGAGGCGCGAGAGAGCGGCCATCAGCTATCATTATGGGCCTGTTGACATCTCCCGCCGCCGCCATTGGAGTGATTCTTCCATCTGTGATTTCCCGCTGGCCATTCCCCCCCCCCCCCCCCCTCCAAGCACCCAGAGACCCCCCCTCCCACCCAGAGAGAGAGAGGGCAGGGCGTCCGCACGGCCGCTTATAAGAAGATAAAGATATGTTGGGGTGGACAAGGTCACTTTCTTGCCTCTCTCATTACGTCTCTCCTTCTACTTCACCTCCTCTTCCCTTCCTCCTCCGCTTCTCCCTCATCTCTCTCCCGGTCCTCCTCTTCTCTCTTATCTTCCATCAAGCTCTCCTCTCTCCTCCTTTCTCCTCTCTCCTCCTCCTACTCTCTTCCCTTCCATCAGCCCATCTACAATTAGCACCTCCCTGCAGCCTCCTTGTCCTCCGGTCCAGCAGGCGGAGGTCAACGTGAGGAGAGGGACATCGTGAGCGTGGTCTCCTCAGAACATCAGGGGAAGGGAGGGAGAGGAGAAGTGTCAAAAAGTTACAGTGACCCAAGAAGCGGCCCTTTCTTCAAGTGAAGCCTGCCGTCTCTGCAGCGCTAACGGCTTCTCTGGGGCTAGCCGGTCAGTAAGGTCAAAGGTCAGCAGGTGTTTGAAGCTCTAGGGCACTCTGTGGTATTGTAATATCCAGCATTATCAAGAATTAGGAATCTTCTTGAGCCATGCTTCTCTACTCAAGTTTATATACCATATATTTTATACTATCCGTGATATTTACTAAAGGCCTCGGTATGGGCCTTCTATTAGAGTTAGATTACTATGTATAGAAAGTCTGTTCTTATATTAGACGTTCACCATCATCTGTAGGTGAACTTTAAAGCATTGGTCTGCCAGCCGCCTTGAGCGGAATATCTCAGCGATGAAGCAACTTGACGTGGAAGGAGCCTGTAGCGCTGTCGTAATACCGCATCAGGAAGCAGACAAAGAGCTCGGATCCCAAAACAGAACGCCAACAACACATAAAAAGCCTGCAATTAAGACCAGAGACACGTTACACACTCAGACAGATTTAGCGGAAAGTTAAACGGCCCCCAAAGTGCCGTTTGCGTCTGGCAGACATCTTCATAAAGACTCGCGTTATTAACCTTCCAGCTGTAAATACTCCCCACGCATCGTCCACAACAACAACAAGAGAGAGAGAGAGAGAGAGAGAGAGAGAGAGAGAGAGAGAGAGAGAGAGAGAGAGAGAGAGAGAGAGAGAGAGAGAGAGAGAGAGAGAGAGAGAGAGAGAGAGAGAGAGAGAGAGACAGAGAGAGAGAGAAAGAGAGAGAGAGGGAGTGATGAATGCATGGATGCCTACCCCCAGCAGGTAATCACAGACCGAGGGGCGTCCGTGCGGAGATGCGGAGCAGGAGACGCCTCGACGGCTCTTCAACCTTGAGGAGGACAGTCGAGGAGAGAGCGGGAGGGAGGGAAAGGGAGGGGAGAGAGGGCGAGGATGGACGAAGCGACAGTTCATTTACCCAGAACATCGGAGAGAGAACAGAAGCGATGGCTCACGCCTGATGGAAAACAAAGGCAGCAATTTTAAACCATCTGCATCCAACACACACACACACACACACACACACACACACACACACACACACACACACACACACACACACACACACACACACACACACACACACACACACACACACACACACACCGCCCCCCTCCCACCACTGTCCGCACTCACATTGAAACATAATCCATTTGTAGCGCAGCAGACATGTCATAATATTTCTATCCTCTTTTCTCTTCCTCGACAATTGTAGGTGTTTGTCGCTTGAACGGTCGCTTCTCCTGCCCAGGAAGACAGTGGACTGCTATGGACGACCACTAAAGGCTCCTAATCCCCCGGACAGACAGACAGACAGACAGACAGACATACAGACAAACACAGGCAGCTGAGGATATGTAATCTTAACTCCGCAGGATAAAACAATAGGGATCAATAAGCAGCTCCGCCGGTATTGATTCAGACCCAGATGATGAATGGATGTTCAACAAGACGACTAAATGATGGGACTGATTTACACAGAGCGGAACATGTTTTGGTATTAATTCACGTGAGGGTATGTATCGGCCTACTAGGCCTGTAAGCACATTAAGGGGTTTCAAAGTAACAGTTATCAATACATTGTAAGTTTGAAGTTATCTAAGTAAAATATAATCTCTAAACTGGCTTAAATAATCAGATTCTGATGTGAATGTGATACAGGCTAGGCCTACTACAGTAGAATGAATAACCATAGAACAGGTCAACTAGGCCTGTGAGTTGGTGTTCCAGTCTGTTTTAACTGGAGAGAAGCAGAACTCTGCTGACTCTGTCACTGTAGCCATAAAATAAAGTAAACTTTTATCATCAGTGATAGTGAAAATATTTGAGATGTGGGTCAGCAGCTACATCTGCACAATTACTGAGTTAATGGAAAAAAACAAAAACAATGGAATAACAAATAGTCCACAACATTTCCCCATCAAACAAGCATCAAGCACTCAACATCTCGCGGGTTGAAATGAAAATAAAGAGAGCGCTGAAAGGAAGACCAAAAAGCGACTCCAACATCAGTTTTCAGCCTCATATTAATAATTTATGTTGTCTATGCTTTTTATTAGTATTATTTATTTATTTACCACTGTCTTTTCGGCAGCTCGTCGGGTTTTTCAAAGGCATCACGGACACGGGAACCGTTTCAAACTTTAGAGCTGAGTTTCAAAAGGATTTCTCCCTCTCTTCTTCTACTTGTCTCGTTATTGTTGTTTGGTAAGACAAAGCCATGCAACTTTGATGAGAGTAGCCCTGACACAGATAGAGATGTTTGATTGGCCCTGAAGAGGGCGGGGGTCGCTCCTCGAAAGGCGGGCTGCCAATCACGTGGGCGACACCACGCGCCATATGTTAAATTGGCAATTAACATTCCGTTTAACGTTTCAATTATTATTAGGGGTTCCGTATTAACCACATGGAGACACGCAGCGTTATAGCATATTCAGTAGATAAGGTAGGCCTATTATTAGTTGAATAATTACACATACATTAAAGTGATTAATCCTCTCTCCTCTGTCTCTCTCTCTCTCTCTCTCTCTCTCTCTCTCTCTCTCTCTCTCTCTCTCTCTCTCTCTCTCTCTCTCTCTCTCTCTCTCTCTCTCTCTCTCCTCTCTGTCTGTCTCTCTCTCTTTCTATCTAGTCATTCATTCCCGGTGTTTTTCATTGAACAATTCAAAACAGAACAGATGTTTCATGTCAAACAATCGTTTATTACTAATTGTATGAATTTGACAGAATTGCGGAACATTATTTTTTATTCTTTAGAAATACACAAAGTGCTGCTTAACTGACCAAACCGATATTGCTGTATATATTCAGTTCAGCTCTCAGCTTATAAAATAAAACCAGCCCCTGCAGACCCCTCAGCTTTGGTTTAATTGGTTCCTATGAATAAATAATGAATAACATGTTAAAAACATAGGAACAACATATAAATAACAGTTTCCATTCCATAGTGATCATTTTTTTCCCTTCTGGTCGGAGTTTGGGCTCTACTCGTCTATCAGATGGAGATCTACTGAGCAGGACATGGAATAAACAAATAATAAGATAAATAAATCATAAATACTTTGCTGAATTCAATAAAAGACCCTGTCTCCGTGTCCATATTCCCTTAACACACACTCTACTGTAACACCGACATAAGGAGCAGGGGGGAATACTGAGGTAAACCTGAAATGGATTAAACATACTTTGAATTTCCCAAACCCCTTGTGTTTCCTCCTCTCCCGTATCTACCGGGTTGTCAACCTCAGGTGCGTGCGGCTGTGAAGAGCGCCTCGACGGTGGTCTTTGGTATTGGCAAGCCAAGGTGCATCCAGACAGACAACATCTCCTGTGAGTTTGGCTCTAGCTCCTGCTGCTGTGTTGGGCTAAAGACCCAAACTAGGGTCCCAACAGGGAGCAGAAGGCCAGTCGTCCAAGTAGACCCTGCTCCTCGTTGATTGATGTATTCTCGGATGGAAATGGTTGGATACTGATCATAAGTAGGAGGGACTTTCCAGAGGAAATGAACCCGTTGTGGTCACTGTGGAGTCTAAAAGTTGCATGTTCTTTCGAGTTAACTGTGAAAGACATAGATCACCGTGGTTATGGTCTCCTCTGACCAACGTTGGCCAGGTTAGCTGCTATGCTAGAAGCTACATCTGGAGCCTTCTGCAATCAAAAAATAGGATTGTGTAAACGTTTTGAATAGTGCTCAAGATCTGTCTGAATGGTTTTTTGAATCTCAAACATTTACATCCAATTAGCATGCAAAGGTTTCAGTGTTGAAACTGTAATAAATGTGTTTTTGAAATATTTATCAACCACCGTGTGTATGTGTGCGTGGAGCATCTGATGTGTGTGTGTGTGTGTGTGTGTATGTGTGTTTGTGTGTGTGTGTGTGTGTGTGTGTGTGTGTGTGTGTGTGTGTGTGTGTGTGTGTGTGTGTGTGTGTGTGTGTGTGTGTGTGTGTTTGTGTGTGTGTGTGTGTGTGTGTTTGTGTGTGTGTGTGTGTTTGTGTGTGTGTGTGTGTGAGTGTGTGTGGAGTTTGGAGCCAGGAGCGTAGTGTGGACTGGTTTAACCAAAGTGACATGTGGGGACGGAGCGAGGGGACGTGTGACGGTGAAAACACGGCGGTGGATCTCCACTGCAGCGGAGCGGAGCCGACATCTGCCACTTACTCTCAGCTTTCTGCAAGATGTGCACTTTCAGAACGGGGTGCTAGGAGAACATGTACATGAATAAATAACACATCAAATAATGATAATAATACAACTAAAAGAAGAACAAAATCTGGGCTCGACAACTTTAAATGACCCTTCTTAAGACAGACATGTAAAATAACTGTAATGTGATGTTTCCACTAATTATTCACTGCAGCATCCTTCGGACATTTACAGTTTAAAAGAATCAACAATACAAAAAATAAAAAAATAAACTAAATTATTCAGTTTTCTTCCTCTCAAAAATAAATAACAGGGTTTAAAATAAAAAGGAGAGCATAAAAAGGTTAAATACTGATTGGAGTTAATTAAAGCTTGGTCGTTTTGGACTTACTAAGCAGATTTCAAACACGCACAGTTATAGGAGATCATTATAATAATTACAATTCTAATATCAAAACCAATGTATTGATATCACTGTGATGTTCGGCCCACCCGACGTGAGGCCCTGCTAAAGCGTTTGGTCCAGGAGGAGGAGCTGGCTGTAGGGAGAGCCCTGTCACATAGGAATTGTCTTTTAAACCTTGTTTTGACTCAAAACGTTTCGAGAAAGGATGGTTCGAAACTACATCACAACAACACTCAAATCAATAAACCCATAAATAACAGATAATCAAAGAATGGAATGAATGTCTAAATCATTCCCAGTCCTCGAGCTGAAGTGATGAGATCTTTGGCTATCAGGCTTTGGTAACAGAATGACAGACCGACCCTCTCCCCCTCCAGCTGTTTAAAATGATTCATCAATCCCCTGTGCAGTCTTACAAATGTCACACTCAGATCATCTGCAGTTTGGAGGCGGCCAACAATATGTATTATTGTTAAACAGAAAAGATACTAGATTCTTTTTTTTCTTCCAAAAAACAGCTTTTTCTTTTAAAAGTGTGGTTGCAATCTGAAGACAGCATTTATTTTTCTCATTATTTACACAAAATCAAATGAAGGACAAAGGAAAAGCCGGAAGAGGCGTTAAAATGTCGACCGCACACATAGAGCTTTGATTTGCCAGTACAAATGTAGAAATTTAGAGCACATTTACATTACAAAATTATTTTTGTACTCGGATGCAACAGACTTTGGTAAATAGTGTTTTGATTTGGTATGACTTCCTTACAAACCGACGGCTGGAACCGACGGTCCGGACGTTAGCGGGCTCCGAGGCATCAGAACCGTAGACTCTTAGACACAGCACAGTTTGTACACAACTCTCAAATATTCATCTTTCTTTTTATACTGGCCTTCTTTTTTCTTAATTTTTTTTTGGGTTTTGCCGAGGTCATTTTACACAAGTGTGGGAATCACATTGACAACACATAGTTTGGTTTGAGAACTCCGTCCATCCGGTCCACTTCACACAAGCAGGGGAGGGGGGGTGGCGGTCCGCAGGGCACCCCGCCCGCCTCCATGCGCCACAGACCTTGGCTCTAGACCCTGGTCTGAGACCCGGGCCTTTCCACCGAGGGGGTCTACTTTGGGAGTTCTTCCATAGAGTCAGTGAGCGGGTCCATGGACGCGGCCGGGCCCGGCTCCGGTTGTTTCAAGCGCTTGATGGTGTTCTTCAAGGCCTGCCTCTTGTTGCAGAACCAGACACGCACCACCTCGCGGTCGTAGTTGAGTTTCTCGGCTATCTCGGTCATCTCCTGGCCGGAGGGGTGTGTGTTCTTCTCAAAGTGGCTGTTGAGGATCTCCAGGGCCTGCGGCGTGAACGAGGTCCTGCGCTTGCGTTTTTTGGACGGCTCACTGCCGATAAACTCGGTGAGGTTCTGCATGCCGGAGCGGTGGCGGGCTTCTGCCTCAGCCATCCAACGCTCCAGAACTGGCTTTATCTTCTGGGCGCTTTTAGGGGTGATGTCCAACTTCTCAAACCTGGCAGGGTACAAAAGGCCAGGGTTCAGACTTTTAGCTACAGTGTTCTCCTGGGCTTCCTGTGGTAGGAAAAAGTGGCTTCTCAGGATGGTGTGTCTGGGGAGAATCAAGAAAGAAGAATCTTACTGAGGTTCCTTCCCACAGCAGGGGAAGTGCTGCCTGATACCGGGACAGAGGCCAGGGCCTTGTGCTGGTCCGGACAACACCTGACTTTAGCACAGGCTAACTGTTAGCATGAACAGCATGACTAGCATGTGGAGCTAAAGAACGTAAATTAGCCTCTGTCCCAGCAAGGCAGTAGTGCAGAAAAAATACTTTACCATTTACTGTTTTGTGAAAATACAATACAATAAAAAACAACAAGCAATGCTTAACATCTGACTAACAATTGAATATGTGCCACTTTAAACAGAAATATCTTAGCATCAAACCAGTATAAGTTCTGTTTCTAATTTCCTTTCTTCAAGTGATGATTGCCAAAAAATAGCAAAACAAGGCCTTAAATATGACATCATTTATTTACCAGAGAGACATGAATTATTAACAACCATGTGCATATCACACATTTCCTTTTGTTTTTTCTGCCATCTAATAACGTTTCAATTTTAATGCTCTAATGTGGTAGAGTCGTGTTAGTTTATGTACATGCAACACATTCTTCAAATTCTGTACTTCTTAAATTAAACCTTCGGCTAGAATTATTCCCGAAAGTCGTTGCAAACACTCACTCTAGGAAGACCGTTAGTAGATTTTCACTTTCGAGTTCCAAACAGACTTTTATTTTGATGGGACGAAAAAAGATAATGCCCATTCACAACCATTGTGAAAAGAGAAGGAGGAGGTTACACTGAGAGAAGGGAGAGTCCTATGTGTGTCCTTGAGAGACAGTGTCTGTCTGCTCCAGTGAAGTTGGACCAGTGCTGGCTGTCCATCCGACACCTGAAAGAGCGGCCTCAGGGTGGGCTGGACTAGGGGGTCTGATGTCTGGGCTGGTGGGGTGCGGGGCCTCACTAGGTCTGGGTATTAACGGTCCAGTGTGCATAAGCAGGGGAGAGGGAGGGCAGGTCTGGGATTCTGAGTGGAGGAAAGCATTAGTACATAACCGGGGTCCGCCGGGACATTTCATGGATCAACGGGACCCAGAAATAATAAAATGAGCTGTGAGACGCTCATCTGGGTCAATGCTGTCTGGCCGCTGGTGCATAGGGACCGGGGAGAGCAACTACCCATACTGCACCGCTCTCTCTGAGCCACGGCGAGACGCCAGGCCCGAGCACGCTATCTCCAGCGGTGATTTTACAGTTATGATTACAGTAATGGCATTCACCCTGATCTTAACAGTAAGGAAGGACTAGTTCTGATGGACATTTAACCATGACCATCTGGTCATTTGCCAGATGCTTTTATCCAAACTCTCTTGACAGCGAGTTCAGGTTTGTGTCTTTAAGGAGCAGGAAGGAGTGGGGGACATCTTGCTCGGGGAGGCCTTCAGGTAGAGACAACCAGGTGAACCCAGAACCCCCGGCCTGTCCACAGCCGGCATGATTTGATGAGCACCACGTGACGTCCACGGGACGCCTATGCCCAGACCATAGGAGGTCTCCTCCCAGCCCCTCATCATGGAGGGGCTGGGGGTAGGGGGAGACAGGAGCGGACCTGGCAGAGGGATCTGTCACAGTGTGTGTGATGTCTGGTTCCTGCCGCCTGGGGCCCCCCGGAGCCCCTCTCGCCCCCTCCGAGTCCTCGTGTCGGGCTTGATGTTGACTAAATGCAGCACGCCCCTTCGTCGGGAGAGGCCTGCCATGTCCCGTGTCACGCCGCCCGCCGCAAACCCGTCCTAACAACCCCTGTTTACTTTTGAGGCTAATGGTTTTTAATGTATGTTATAAATATGTGAATTATGCATGGCGCGTGAATATTTCATGGGTTGATTTCTAGGACTTTAAACATAAGTTGGCTTCTTACGAACCCCCCCCCCCCTCACCGCCCCTCCCCCCCCCCTTCACTGTGGTTTCACCTTCTATCGTCGCTTTGATGTTGATGTGATGAAATTTTTAGCGGTGCATGGCAGCTGTGTCACCTGTGCGGGGAGAGGACGTCAGTAATGCGCACGCTTCCCTGCGACGCATTTAAATCATGCGCCGGGCAGCGAGGGCACGGAACGAGTGATGCAGCAGCAGCAAATTCAGAGCAGGGTTTTAGATAAGGAAGGTAAAGTATAATTGCTTGGACGGAATTTAGCTTAACCCGCTAAAATGCGATATTACATTCAAATAGCGTGTGAAAAGTGTACTATACCGAGCGTTGGAGCTGGTTTGATCATTCTATGGTGGAGAACTTTGGAGGAAACGCTGTGGACTTTGGGTTTGGGCTGGTTGGCACTTTTCCTTTAGTTACCTCGGAAATACGCTTCTCGGAGTTCGGAATGTTGGCACGAAACATCGGGCTAAACGCACCGACGGGCCCGACAAGACCAGACAACATTAACACTGATTGTCTCATCAATAGATAATGTGGCCGTTTAAAACGTAACTCCTGTACTTCAGGGAACATCGGAACCTGACACGTACAAACTAGATTATTCAGGTTATTATCACTTAGGTCTGACTGGGGAGACAGACCTTAGTAATAATTAAAGGTTTAAGTGCGGGGTGTAATACTAGCGTGTGTATTCTGCATAAGTAACTGTCTTGTCGCAGAGTTGGAGAAGCAGGATAAGTAGGATCCGCTGCAGTCAGCATGCTGCCGGTTTGTCAAAGGGATATTTAATTATGTATTGTAATATCCTAATGTTTTAACTGAATAATAGATGACAGTTAAAGACGGCAGGCGATAGTTTTAATGCTTGGATGAACCTCATTTGACAGAAATATAGATTAGAAGCGCTGGCTAGATAAGCAAAGCTCCATTAAACAACCACATTATTTTTAATTCAACAATATGTGGTTTCTGCTCAACCAAGTGGAAAAACACATGTATATAATCTAAGTAAATAAGTTAGTAGGGCAAGTTTAACTTGGGGATGTGGAATAAAACAGACATTCAGAGTGTTCTTTGAATGGTTTGAAACAAGACGACATTTTATATTAGGATCTGCCACCATTTTATTTCCATTGGGATAGTCTTTTCGTTGATGGCTGACACCAACCTGCTGTTTAAGAAACACAATGATGATAATCATCTATACAACTAAATCATATTAGTCATTGTGATAGACATTCCTTACACAGCGGGAAAAGTATTTAAACCATGGTCTGATGCCTAAATAAAAACCTTTAGGCTGTTCATCACTTGTTAGAATGAAATTATTATCGCAGATAAAAACATAAAAAGTCCCTAAATTCACTTAAATATTTCACTTTCTCTATACTATTTTCAATATTAATAATAAAGTGTAGGTACCAGACTTTATTATTAATATAACACCAGTTATGATGATCATTACAAGCTCAAAATGTACAATCTTGTGACATCACAAGTGAGAGTTATCTACCCAGATCATCCTACCAAGTTGGTACATTCCAAGTCTCTCTTATCTTACATCTAGATGTACACATTCCCACTCGTGATGTCAGTAGAGGGTCGATTTTGAAATCCTTAATCACCTAGCGGCCATATTTAGGTGACTGACGAAGGTTTCCCCGCCCAACTTGACAACATGGCCGCCAGGTGAATACCGGGAGGGCACTGGCCTTCTTCATGAGGCCCATTTAAAGCCCTCTGGCTGATCCACATGACGCCTGGTGGTGGGTGCCGTGACTCCTCCTCACCTGCAGATGGCAGACTGGCTGTAGGCAGGCCCCTCGGCCGCGCTCAGCGCCTGCCCCACCTGGGTCTGGGTGAGGCCCAGCGACAGACGGCGGATCTTGAAGGCCTTGGCGAACTCCCGGATCTCCTCCAGGTTCACCCCGTCCACCTCGCTGGGCGCGCTCTGGGGATCTAACCACACGACAGGGGGCGGGGTTAGCTCGATGACAGGTGAGGAGGCGCGGTTAACAAGTGACACAATAGGGGGCGGGGTTAGCTCGATGACAGGTGAGGAGGCGTGGTTAACTATTGACCCAAAAGGGGGCGGGGTTAACTCGATGACATATGAGGAGGCGCGGTTAACTATTGACACAATAGGGGGCGAGGTTAAGTAGTGACACAAAAGGGGGCGGGGTTAACTAGTGACACAATAGGGGCCGGGGTTAACTAGTGACACATTAGGGGGCGGGGTTAACTCTGAGGCCCAAAGCGCAGGGCTCTGTGCTTCTTTTGCTGCTCTGAGCAAACAAGAATAATACAGCCCTTCTGCCTTGGTGCTCTGTGCTCAGTGGGAAAGAACCTTCACATATCAGTAGAATAACAGATGTATCTCAGAAAGATCATCTCTCACCTGCAGTTTTATTAACTATAATATGTGCTTGTTATACTATGTCTGGTCGAGCTCATTTTAACTAGGTTACTGTAAGTACGGCTGGGAATTTTTATAATAATCATTATTTATTAGTTGATCATATTTTGTACTAAGAATCTGACTCTGCAAAGTTAGATAAGCTGTCAAAATAAATATTGTGGAGTGAACAACATTGCATCCAAATTGTAGTTTGGTAGAAGTGTAAAATAACCTAATTGTTAGGTGCTGCCTTCAAGGTTAACCTGTGATTTTTCAACGTTGGCCCTATTTTCCCAGCTTTGGGAACAAATTCAAAAATGTATCTTGTAGATACGTTTGAGCCATAATCCACAAATTCCGGCTGCAATGTAATCCTTTGGGCCAATAGCCCCCTATCAATGTATGTCCTCTTAAAAGTGCTGGTTCTCGCCAATGACAGGGTTCCTACAGAGAAAAACCTAATGTTTCATTAACCTAATCCTGCTTAATCCCGACAGTTTGTTATTGTGTCTAACCAAATCTCGCTTGAGGAGAATTCTCAATCTGAAATCTCGCAAGAGTTGAGTTGTTGAAGGAAGCGAACTTTAGCAACATGAGTGAGTTGGAGAGAGCACTGCCAGGCCCTCTGCAAATTTCCTCGAGCAACTCAAACCTCAAGATTTACGAAGCCAGACTCCTCAAGCAAGACTTGATAGGACACAATAACAAACAAACCAAATCAAGAGAAAGATAGAGAAAACAGTTGTATTTCTAGGGATCCTTTCCATAATTCTGCCAGACACTAATGCTAACAATCGGAGCCAGTCTGATTGTAGATTACGGCAGCAGTGTTTTCGCTTAATACTCTACCATTTTCCAAAATTGTCGTCCGAAATCGTCCCTTACACCCAAAATGCTGGGAAAATAGGGCCCAGGTTTAAAACTCCAGAACTATCCTTTATATTTATGTCTGACACCTATTTTCAGGTTCCGTCCCACAGAGGTCCCAATACATTATTTTGAGCAAGAACACCAAATGTGGTAAATAAAGCTTATTTTCTGGTAATCTACTGCACTTAAACACTATCTCTTTAGGAACTTTAACGCATAAAAAGGTAAGGATATACTTCTAATATAATGTATAAAGAACCTTTCAGAGGTTAAAGCTTTGAAACCCACCCTGCATGAAGCATATCGTTACAATAAAACACCTTTGAAAATATGTGCGCTATGATGAAAATGATGAAGCAATGCCTTATTAGAACGCAAGGCACCAAACATCCTCCTATGAGCTCCAAGAAAGCTCTGCTCCGACACCTAAGGAGGGTGTAAATGGCTCCATTGTACGGATAAACATTCCCTAATGTGTTTAATCGTCACACAGAGAGCATGTTGTTACTCGAAGATATAGGCGTGACAATGGAGCCGTCATGCGTGGCATATCAGAGATTTTATGGGCAATCGTGAAAACAGACCCTCTTCAAATGCAGCCCAAGTGGAATGACAGAATTATTCTCATTCAGACCGCCCAAGGTAAGGCCTTTCAAATCTGCTCACACAATAAAATACTTTCACACACAATAATGTGAGTCAACACAATATCCAGCACCAATCTAAAGAAAACATTATTTATGAACAGAACCTGCCCGCTGCACTTAAACAGATTTTCAAAAACTTGGTTGAGGCGTTTTTGAAAAATGTCCCCCCTAATAAAAAGTGATTTCACATTGTACATCACTGTCAGCTACGCTGGCATCATGCTTACCAAAGCAAAGTTTGTGCGTCTGAATTATTCATGCTGGTCATTATCAATGAATTATTTAAGGAAGCCTCCAAGCGTATTTAAGCAGAAATCTATGGGCTGCCATCGCCGTCAGCCTCATAAGTGACGCCATGCGTCTGTGGCGTGCACGTGATGGGGTGTGCACGGGATGGGGTGTGCACGGGATGACGGGAGAGGAGGCGGAGGAGGTGGGAAGAGGAGGAGATGGGAGTGGAGGAGGTGGACTTGGGAGAAATGGGGGTGGAGTGGAGGAGGAGGGGAGAGGAGGTGGTGGAGGGAGTGAGAGGAGGAGGTGGAGGAGAGGAGCTGGTGGAGGAGGAGAGGAGGGGAGAGGAGGTGGAGGAGGGAGTGAGAGGAGGAGGTGGAGGGGAGGAGCTGGTGGAGGAGGAGAGGAGGGGAGAGGAGGTGGAGGAGGGAGTGAGAGGAGGAGGTGGAGGGGAGGAGCTGGTGGAGGAGGAGAGGAGGGGAGAGGAGGTGGAGGAGGAGAGGAGCTGGTGGAGGAGGAGAGGAGGGGAGAGGAGGTGGAGGAGGGGAGAGGAGGTGGAGGAGGAGAGGAGGGGAGAGGAGGTGGAGGAGGAGAGGAGCTGGTGGAGGAGGAGAGGAGGGGAGAGGAGGTGGAGGCGAGGAGGAGGGGAGAGGAGGTGGAGGCGAGGAGGAGGGGAGGGGAGGTGGAGGCGAGGAGGAGGGGAGGGGAGGTGGTGGAGGAGGGGAGGAGGGAAGGTGGAGGAGGGGAGGAGTGGAGGTGGAGGAGGAGGGGAGGGGAGGTGGAGGAGGGGGGAGGGGAGGAGGAGGTGGAGGAGGGGGAAGGTGGTATACACCATTCAGCCATCTCCCAAAGGAGAGCTTTGTACTATTGAGTATGAAAGACAATCTCTCCTTTCCTGCCCTTGTGTTTATAAGAATAACCTGTTTATGTACAAACACAGCAGGTAAATGCTGCGTAAATCGTGATAACATTGACCAGAGAAGATGATGGGACATAGAGGTTCACAACACTATTATGCAGACTGAAAAAGGGTTCATTTAGTTATGTTTGATTACTGGAGGAGAATATGAAATGAAAACAATTCCTGCAACAAGTGCCTGTTTTTCACAATAATTACATTTGCCGCTACATAGCTGCCTCTAAAATGAGTTTAACCTGGACTTTAGGGGGGACTGACTGTGACAAATGAAATGGAGCTGAATAAAACATAGTTTTTAAGGGAATGGTAGCAGGACGACAGGGTAAGGCCTAATGATTTATAGAGCCGCAGAGACGGCCCAAACACTTTAGGGAGCGAAGGCTTGGTTCCAGACACAACACGCTTTTATTTTACAGTAAACAGGAAAACAAAGCAGCACAGTCAGGAAGAAAGTAAGCAATGGAACTTCCCGGTTCTCCAAATAAAGGTCCTCCCTTAATGCTAGTGCGCTAAATAGCCCTGCCCAGAGATACATCAAGGGTTGGTTTAGAGCCAGGCTTGAACGAAAACACGACAGGACTTGACTGTGTGGACCTGGAGCCACCTCTGCAGAGAACTGGGGTCCTCACAGGTGTAAAGATCCCCTATCTAAACACCAGGTTTTAAAATCGACTCACTAGTTCACGCACAAGTGGGAGTTATACCACCAGTCGTGGGATGGACAGACTATGCAGCCTACCAGTTGATACAGTCCTCTCGGCAGGC